>NC_081413.1:589318471-589618471 GCF_030272615.1 Cryptomeria japonica | reverse complement strand
ACAATTTGGTGTCTTAAGGGGTCATATGGTGTCCTAGGACACCATATGACCCCTAATGACACTATATAGTGTCATAAGAGGATGTATGTTGTCCTTAGGGGTCATATGATGTCCCATGAACCCTTATGACCCCTTCAGACACAATATGACCCCTTATGACACCATATTGGGTCGTTTTAGGTCCTATGGTGTCCTACGGGGTCATATTATGTCCTACATCCCCTTAGGACACCATATGACCCCTAACGACACCATATGGTGTCATAAGGGTTCCTATAGTGTCCATAGAAGTCATATGGTGTCCTACGACCCCTTAGGACACCATATGACCCCTTAAGACACCATATTTGGTCGTTATGGGTCATATTGTGTCATATGAACCCTTTAAGACATCATATGACCCCTTAGGACACAATATGACCCTTTTAAGACATCATATGACCCCTTTAAGACATTATATGATCCCTTAGGACACAATATGACCCCTTATGACACCATATTGGGTCTCTTTTTGTCCCATGGTTTCCTAAGGGGTCATATTATGTCCTACGACCCCTTAGGACACCATATGACCCATAACGACACAATTTGGTGTCTTAAGGGGTCATATGGTGTTCTAGGACACCATATGACCCCTAACGACACCATATGGTGTCATAAGGGGTCGTATGTTGTCCTTAGGGGTCATATGGTGTCCCATGAACCCTTATGACCCCTTAGGATACTATACGACCCATTATGACACCATATTAGGTCGTTATGGGTCCTATGGTGGCCTAAGGGGTAATATTATGTTCTACAACCCCTTAGGATACCATATGACCCTTAATGACACCATATGGTGTCATAAGGGATCCTATGGTGTCCATAGGGGTCATATGGTGTCCTACGACCCCTTAGGACACCATATGACCCCTTAAGACACCATATTTGGTTGTTATGGGTCATATTGTGTCCTCATGGGTCATAAGACACCATATGACCGATAAAGACACAATTTGGTGTCTTAATCTCTCTCTCCCCGTCTCCCCTAATCTCTCTCTCTCCTAATCTCTCTCCCTCTTCTTTTCTCTGTCTCTCAGTCTCTCAGTCTCTCTATCTCTCTCCCTGTCTCTCTCTCCCCTAATCTCTCTCTATCTCTCTCTCTCTCTCTCTCTCTCTCTCTCTCTGCTAATCTCTTTATCTCTCTCCCTTCCCCCCATCCCTCTCTCTCTCTCTCTCTCTCTCTCTCTCTCTCTCTCTCTCTCTCTCTCTCTCTCTCTCTCCCTCTCCCTCTCCCTAATATCATATACTTATTTATTTATAAATTAATTTATTAAAATATTATATATTAATAAACATTAGATTAATTATGTGCAAATTTAGTTAGTGAATTTACTTATTAAAATCGGATATTCGCTTTGTATTGTAAAATTTTCAAATTTCAAATTTCGGCTCGGGAATGCTTTGGGATTTGGCTTGGAAGTGACAAGCTTGGAAAGTCAACTGAAAAAACGTGTTTTTTAGTATTCCTTGATTTTCCAGACTTTACACTGGGGGCTAACGACTTTTTTTGTAGCCAAAATTGATAAAATAAAAAGGGTTTTTTAAGGACATTCTCAGCTTTCCAACAATATAAGGCTTGTCTTATTTTGACTTTAATAAATAATTATTATTTATTTTCTAATTGAATTCTGACAATAGTCTTGATTGATAGACTGATTGAAAAACACTCATAACTTTTAAACGATATAACATTTTTTGAATCTAAAACATGCATCACATCCTATGCTTCGTCTAGTATAGGGAAAAATTAAAAAAATAGATTTCATAAGGTTTTGACCAAGTTAAGGTGGTCAAACGTAGGAGCTTTTGAATTTCTGAAAAGCTGTAGTAAAAAATTCATAAATAATTATTTACTTTCTAAAAAAAAAAAAAATGTGTGTCACATTCGGACATGAGTCTTATACTTATATTATAAATATTATAAAAAAAAATTATGATTTGATTGTGATTAGGGTGGTCAGACATACTTATATTATAAATTCAATAAGGTATTTCAAGTGGATTGTGATGCAAGTGGAACAACAATAGGAGCAATTTTGAGTCAAGAAGGGAGAGCAGTAGCATAGTTCAGTGAGAAATTGAATGATGCCCAGAAAAGATATTCATTGTATGATCAGGAATTTTATGCCATAGTTCAAGCCTTGAAGAAATGGAGACACTACTTGTTGCCTAAGGAGTTTGTGTTTTATACAGATCATCAAGCTTTGTAGTATTTGAATAGTCAGAGTAAGTTGAATCAGAAACATATGAGATGGGTAGAATTCTTGCAGAGTTAAACCTTTGTGTTGAAGCAAAGAAGTGGGAAATCTAACAAAGTTGCTGATGCCTTGAGTAGGAGAAGGAATTTGCTAATAGAGATGAGAGAGAGAGAGTATTAGGTTTTGAAGATTTGAAGACCTTGTATGATGAAGACTTGGATTTTGCAGAACCTTGGAAAGCATATAGAGGACCGGTTATGGTTGATAGAAGCAAATGGTTGGATTATTTCATTTATGATGTGATGTTATTCAAGGGAGTTCAGTTATGCATACCTAAGAGTTCCATGAGAGAGAACCTGATAAAAGAGAACCATAGTGGAGGTTTAGCTGGACATTTTGGCATTGATAAAACAATTACATTGGTGAGTGGGCAGTACTTTTGGCCCCAGATTCATAAGGATGTTAAGTGACATGTGCAGAGTTGTAGAGTTTTTCAACTTGCGAAAGGTAGTAGTTAAAATGTGGGATTGTATAAACCTTTGACAGTACCGGTAAGACCTTGGGTAGATATAAGCATGGATTTTGTACTTGGATTGCCTAAGACACCGAGAGGGAATGATTCTATATTTGTGGTAGTGGATAGATTTTCAAAGATGGCTCATTTCATACCTTGTAAGAAGACATTGGATGCATTTCATGTAGCAGACCTATTTTTCAAAGAAGTGGTGAGATTGCATGGATTACCTAAGAGCATAGTTTCAGATAGACACACCAAGTTTGTTGGCTATTTTTGGAGAACACTTTGGAAGAAGAGAAAGACAGATTTGAAGTTTAGTTCTACTTTTCATCCACAGACTGATGGATAGACTGAAGTAGTTAACCGGAGTTTGGGAAATGTGTTGAGATGTTTAGTGGGAGATAAAACCGGAAGTTGGGATTTGATCCTTGCACAAGAAGAGTTTGCTTATAACAATTCAGTGAATAGAAGTACCAGAAAACACCTTTTGAGATTGTTATTGGAGTGCATCCTAGAGGAATAGCAGAATTGAGAGACATTAGCAGTGAAGACCGGAAGAGTTCAGAAGCAGAAGAATTTGTAGATCCCATGGCAACATTACATATTCAGGTTAAACAACATTTGGAGGACATGAATAGAAAATATAAGGAGAAAGAAAATGAGAAGAGGAGACATAAGGAATTTGAATTTTTCGATGAAGTGATGGTATATCTAAGAAAAAAGAGATTCTCGGCTAGAACTTATAATAAGTTGCAGATGAAGAAGTTTGGACCCTGTAAGATTTTGAGGAAGTTGAGTTCTGGAAATGAATATGAAGTAGAGCTACTGGATAGTCTAAGTATTTCACCTATATTCAACATTGCAGATCTTCATGAGTACCATGAACCAGAATTCATTGAGGATAGTGTTGCAGACTGGAGAAACAGTTGCCCTGAAAGGAACCGGATCAAATTGAAGAGAGTTTGGAGAGTAGGATTGGGAATAGTACTCAGAACAGTCAATACAAAGAATATCTTGTGAAGTGGAGGAGCAGACAATTTGAAGATTCATCTTGGATTTCTTAGGCAGAGGTAGACTGCCTTGGTTTCCATCTGACCCCAACAAAGTGAGAGGCTCACTTTTTCATTAACCCCAGATGTTTGATGTAGAAGCATCCCCGGTTCACAACAATCTTGCATCAACCAAAAACATTTTCTTTTCTGTTTGCAGTTTTAGTTTCCCTTTCTGTGTGTCCCGATTTTGGCTCACTAGATCTTGTGGAGTTGGATTCTACTTGAAGACTTAATCATCTTTCTTGCTTTCAAACTACATCTCATTTGGATCACTTTCCGGCAAGATATCGCTACCGGTTTCCATGACAATTTCTTGTTACCGGTTGTTCCTTTGTTACCGGTTGCCTAAGACCTATTCTAGTGATCTATCGGAACCCATTCTGAAGCTTGCAGAGCCTTGGACGTTGATCTTGATGTTTCTTGGAATGTGGCCAACCTTCTACATTTCATCCTTTGGATTTAAAGGAGGAATCTCTTGGTGGAGGCCAACCTAGTTCATTTTGCACATTAGGTCTTGTTCTTCAGGTTTTGATCCTTTTTGGGCTGACCAGATCCTTTGGACAGATATATATATATATATATATATATATATATATATATATATATATATATATATATATATATATATATATATATATATATATATATATATATATATATATATATATTTGTAATCATTCTTTAGAATGTAATCAAGTGGAATCAAGTTGAGAATAAGAAGTATCAGATAGATAGACGGTGCCTGTAAGATAGTTCTTTCAATTCAAGGTCTTGGTGTGACTTATTCTACCAAGCCTATATGTCGGTATGTTGTAACCCAGTTGTCACCGGTTGAATGTAATCAAATTTCATGCAATAAACTTATATGTTCTGCTCCATCATATCTGTGTGTTTCCGTTGTGTCTACTCTTGCTGACCAGTTTGGACTTATCTCCTTGAGGTCCCTCCTCACTGGTGTCTGCTTCATAGGACGAGTCTTGAAGATATGCTATCTTAGGGAGCACTAGGTCTTGTACATTCAAGTAGCCTCATCTATTGTAAGAGGTGTACTTAATTTCACACAGTTGCACATTAGGCTATAGTTATTACTCTCCACATTCACTCTCTAAGCTCTAGTTCTTGTGTAACTTGAGTAGTATCTAAAATATATTATACTTCCTCTTCTTGATGGTATCATCTTGTATGCTCTGGTTATCATGCATTCTTTGTGTCTGATGTGAGTGAATCATAAACCCCCCTTGTGTTTTGTGTGAGTGTTCATGCCTTTGTGACCATCTCCTAGCATGGTGGGGTGAACCTACAACTTTCATATGATGAGATTGAGATGCACATATAAATACTATCATGTTTTATCTTTCCTTTCATGAAAATGTTATAAATATTTATAAAGGACATTTGAATCCTGATTTATATATTATAATGTGAATCATTGGACCTCTCTTTTTGGGAAAAAATGTAATGTGTCAAATAAGTGGTAGTATTATTGGTATTATGTTTAAACGCCTTAGTGTTGGAGTCAAGCACACATGTATTATCGATGTTTTTAATCCTTTGATGTTTGAGATCTAAAAGTTACATAGGAAATTTCAATTTGGAGTTAAAATGAACATTGTATGCTAAGACCTGCTTTGGATGGTGTTGTAACTTCATCCTTAGGGAGTTAGCTCGCTTTGGGATTCCTTGTGTGCCTTTGTAGTGAATGCGAAGTGTGGTATCAATCCTTGAATCTCTCACTCAGGGAAGCACGTAAGAGCCTTGGGGAGGACACAATACCCTTGTAAACCTTCTCCTGTGCATATCTTGGGTGTCTTCTACATAGGGAGATTGAATCTCAATTATGAATCAATTCATTTTATAATTTTTTAGCGGTCAATGTTTTTTTGTAGGCCCTCATAGGTAGTCCCTTGGTCTGTGGCATGTCTTGGATACCAAGATTCACTACTTTTAGATTGCTCGCTAGCCAATACTTTGGCACTAGAACAATAAACCTAAACTAGTCTAAGACTTTTGCACTTAGGGTGCTAGGGTCCTTCCTAGATGCTAGTGTCCAACTTGGGCAATGGAGTCTTCTTATGGCGTTGTAGTCATCCAAGAACATTCTAATACCTCCATACATTAGTGAAAGTACTTTGGTACCTCAAAGAAGAAAACTTTGTGAACATAAATTGTTTCCCTTGATCTTATGAATCTCAGAAATTTTAGATCATGTTCATAGATTTCAGCGTTTGAATTTTATGCTATATTTAACCACACTTTATTTATTTTAAAACCCCATGTGAAAACTTGGACTTGTGTATGGGTACGAAACTATGATTTGCAAAGATGATACTAAAAATCTTCATACCCTTCATCACATTTTACCTTGCTATTTCATATCCTAATTCCAAAACAGTAAGTGCTTGCTACTTTCATCTTGAATTTCTTCATTTAATGATAGTGGAGCCAGGAAGCTTCTAGAACAGTTTAAAAAGAAATATCAATTCTCTAAACCAAAAATTCAAAGACATGCGACGTGTCTCATGACTTTCTAGAGGATCTTAAGTCAAAGAACAGCTCTTGGTATTTGCCCTATAAATTGGCATTTCTTAAATCCAACTATAATAGTACAGCAGTCAGTACAGCTAGTCAATACAGATATCCACTTTCTTATCATCTAATTCAAATTCCATCATATCAAATTGATTATCATAATCTAAAAAACAGCAGGTTCTTGTCACGTACATTTTAAATTTCCTTATATATATGAATTTTAATGAGCCTGGGGCCAGGAAGCTTCTAAAACAGTTCGAAAAGAAATAAATAATGAAAATGGGTTGCAAACATTCAAACCTGTCACGCGCCTCATGACTTTTTACAAGTGAAGAAGTCCGCATTCATTGCAAATCGGTATCTTTTGTTTTCTGTCTGCATTCTAGAAGCGTTACCAAGAAAGTCCAATTCCTTTAGTTCATACGAATGAATACCTCTTGTTCTTCGGGCTATAAATTACATGCATTCCCTCATACACCACACCCCAATCCACTCAAAAAGAAGGGAAGAGTTGTAGTAGAAATCTTAAGATAAAAGAAGATGGTGGCAGGAAGCTTCAGTATTGAGATAGAGTCCCCAGTGGAGGCAAAAAGGATGTGGAAAGCAACCGTGGACACCCACAACTTACTGCCAAAGCAAGCACCAGCCCTCATATCAGGCATCACACTTGTTCAAGGTGATGGAGGAGTTGGCACCATTCGACAGGTCAATTTCACTGCAGGTAACATTTTGGTTTCACTATAAACTTTGCATTATGATTAGGTTGTACGTCTCATAATAACACCTGAAGACATTGCTCTTGACTAGATAAATGCTTTTCAATGGAGTTTGCTAACATATATAAAATTGTTGTTGCAGCCAACAAGGATTTTAGCTATGTGAAAGAAAAAGTGGACTTAATTGATGAGGCTAACATGGTTTATGGATTCAGCCATGTGGAAGGAGGAATGCTGGGGACAAAAGTGGCGTCGGTAAGCTACAAGGTTAAATACACCCCCAAACCAGGGGGTGGATGCATTACGACCTATAGCTGCAACTATGATAGCCTCCCTGGTGTTCCCCATGATGAAGCCAAAGTTGAGGAGATCAAGGCCAACAGCACTGGTTTGTTCAAGCAGGTGGAGGAATATCTTATTGCCAATCCCACTTTATACTGCTGAAATCATCACGATCCCCCTCTTTCTCAATGGCAGTAGTGTCACTTGCTCAATAAAAACGTATGTGTGTCTTAGGACAATAGTAAAGTTTTGCAACTTTCTCAATGTTGGTTCAAAATCTAGCCACAGTTTGGCATCCCATTAGTAGCCTTCTTCCAACTAATTAGAAAAGGAAAACATTATGTGTATCTGTTGTAATAATGAGCCAAAGAGTGACACTTTCTTAAGCATTTAAGCATTCGGTTATGGTCATGTAATTTTGAAATATAAATATATAGCTCATCTTAGTCTTATGATCTTTATAGAAAAAAGTTTCATTGGATGACATAAGTAATGTATATATAATTTGAGGTGAATCAAAAATAAAATATATGTTATGTAATACTTTATTTGGGAAAAAAAAAAAATTCATAAACAATTTAGCATAGAATTTTATTTATTGTATAAAAATTTCAACCATTCACAATATAACATTAATATTTTTACCAAACCTTTAAGTATATTTACATTTGTCATATTCTAACTTTTTTTTTAACTATCATAAAAAAATTTATATGTTGAAAAAATATTAAATATATATTGCTAATAAGATTATTATTCATTTGAATCTTTATTTAAATCATAATCGTTATCCAAATCTTTTAAATATTAATTAAAAAATATTATTGTTTATTATCTAAATCACCATTATAGTTTTTAACTTAGTTTACTAAAAGTATAGATCAATTGCAGGGTGTAGAAAAGTGAGGCATGCAATCCTCCTCCCCTTAAGATATGCATTGTCTTGATGCATTATTCTTAGGCCAAATGAAATTTATGTAATATCTCACTTAGTAATTTTAAGAGTTTTAGAATAAATAGGGATATAATTGTTGCATCTCAGTCATATCTTCTTAGGTTGTGTTTATGATATCATACCGATCCTAAAAAACTTTCATCTGGTCTACCTCTCTATCATGCAATTGAGATTGATGCTTCTCCAAGATTCTACAAGTATATATTGTTAACATTCTTGGTTCTCAAACTTATAGAGCATACTAAGTTAAGATATATTTACCATCAAATATATATATTTAGTAAGAAGAGACACATGAGAAATATCATGGATTTGAATTACCCTTGGAGGTAAAGATAGCTAATAGACCACAAGGTTTACCTTTTTATAAAATTTAAATGGCCCTATGTATTAGAGTGCTAACTTGGTTTTCTTTCCAAAATATATGGAGTTTTATGAGGTCTAACTCCTAGAAAAACTCTCTCCAAATGAAATGTCTTTAAAACACTACTTCTATCTACGCAACTCTTTTATCTATCAAAAGATTCTTTACCATTTTCCTTATTCTTTTAACCTAGTTTCCCATATAATTTGATGTCATGTCGATATTTTATTATGTGAACATAAGCACAGACCAATTTTTTTATTAAAAATCCTAAACATTAACACTTATCATGGTTGACATGATATAAATTATACATCCAAAAATTTTGCATTGTCATTATGAACATGACACCTAATCTAGTGAAGAGAAAGATATAGTAGGGTGCGTGCAAGAAATTCAGTCCATTTTTTCGTCAAAAAGTGGAAGTGTATTCCCCGTTTTTTAGAATTTGTCCCAATTGACCGAAAGATTTGAAGAACTTCAAGAATGAATCTTGAAAATAGCCACTAATAGAAAATGTAGTGCTTGAAGTATAGCTTCCAAATATGTAATTTATTTTAATACTCAAATGATACAAATTAAGTTTCAGTAGGCATTTCTAAACCTATAGTTTAAAAGTCACTTTTTTAGGACCAAACCTATATATATATATAGACACACACACAAGTGTAACAATAAGAATATACAACAAGTCGACCTCAATAACAATTTCTCAAAAGATATTTCAATAGTCAAATTGCACACTACAATCATTGGAGCAAAACATCAACATAATATTTTCAATGTTGGCTTGACCAGGAAAGAGCATATCCTCAAATTTCAACATGCTACTGAAGCACAATCATCATGATCCAAATCAACACTATGAGGTTAAAAATATGATTAACAAATAATCAAAAGATTATCATCAAAATTCAATGAACTGGAGGAAACCGGAGCACGAAGAGCTACTCAACATTGCATAATCGAATATATTACAAGAGCACAAAATTCAAAGCAAAAATTTTGAAGCATCAACACCACAAATACATCAATCTCAGATGATGACAATAGTCATGACAAAAGTGCACTACCATATCTGCATCAAGACACAAATGCAAAGGACTACACCTCTAAAATAAGTCAACTACATGCTATTTGACTACATGAGCGACTGGAGAATGAAACCGATTGCCACAACCAATACCAAATCTCTCATATCAAGATAAATGTATCCTCATACTAATAATATATAAATCCAGAGAAATAAACATGTCTCTAATATATTAACAACAAATAGGATCTGCTAGCTGTATCATACATACATACCTATCTTCCACTGTTCTACAACATACATACCTATCTTCCATTGTTCTGCAACATATTCAAACCAATTCAGATCATCGGATTTGATATCAATGACAAATAAGACAAGTATTTATAACAATTTTATGTATATATTGGTAGGATGTTTGAGAGTGGTTTTAGATCTATAGGAGTTATAATGCAAATTCTAGATTTTAGAAGGAAATTATACATTTTAGGCAGTCAAACTCTCTTCTCTCTCCCCCAAAATCTAGACCTATATATATACCTCTCTTTTACATCCTTAACTCTCTCTCTCTCTCTCTCTCTCTCTCTCTCTCTCTCTCTCTCTCTCTCTCTCTCTCTCTCTACACCTCACCTCACTACCTTCCTAACTCTATATATCTACATATACCTCTCTATCTATCTCTCTCCCTACCTACCTATATTTCTCTACATACATCTCTCTTTCACCCTCTCTCTCTCCCTCCCACTCTCTTCTCTCTCCATCTCTACATCTCGATGGACATACCTCTTTCCCTCTCTCCCACTCTCTACCTATCTATCTATCTCTCCACTTATATCTCCTCTCTCCCTCTCTATCCATCTAAATACCTACTCACTCTGTCTTTATAAAAGTAGAGAGGGAGGGAGAAAGAGCTAGGTAGAGTGATTGCGAGGGGAGATAAAGATAGTAATTAGGGACAAATGGATAGAAAGAGAGGGAGAGGGGAAATAGAAAAAAGTAAAGAGATATGGATAGGTAGAGTGGGGGAGAGTGGGAGGGGTGGAGAGGTAGAGAGAGAGAGGGTGGGGGGGAGAGAAAGAGGGTGAAAGAGATTTGTATGTAGAGAAAGATAAGTTGGTAGGGCAGGAGATAAAGGTATGTAGAGAGAGATAGGTATATGTAGAGAAATAAAGGTAGGTAGGGAGTGAAGGGAGGTGTGTGGAGAGAGAGAGAAGAAAAAGAGTAGAGAGTTAAGGATGATAGAGAGAGGTAGAGAGATAAGTCTAGATGGGGGAGAAGAGAGTGAGATAGAGAGTAGAGAGTGAGACAGGAGATAAAGAGAGTGATTGAGAACATAGATGGATATAAAGAGAGGGAGAGGAGAGATAGAAATAAGTAGAGAGAGATGGATAGGGAGAGAGAGAGAGAGAGAGAGAGAGAGAGAGAGAGAGAGAGAGAGAGAGAGAGAGAGAGAGAGAGAGAGAGAGAGAGAGAGAGAGGGAGAGGGTATGTGCAAGATCATGGTGTGCCAAAACAGGCCCTTAAGTGGCAATGAAATTTCAAAAAATCAGAGTTTTGCAACTTGACATGAAAAATTGAATAAGTTATGAACATTATTTTTAAAATATGTAAGAAGAGAATCTATAGGAAATTGAATGTAGTTTCTAAGCTACTAGTTGTTTTTTGAAAAAAAAAAAATTCTATTTGATGAAAATTTCAAATTTCAATGTAGTGGTACAAAAATTTTAGGAAAAAGATAAGAAGTAGGTGTATGTCTGACCACCCTAATCACAATCAAATCATAATATTTTTTTATAAGATTTATAATATAAGTATTAGACTCATGTCCGTATGTGACACATTTTTTTATAATTTTTTATAAAGTAAATAATTATTTATGAATTTTTTACTATAGCTTTTCAGAAATCCAGAAACTCCTACGTCTGACCACCTTAACTTGGTCAAAACCTTATGAAATTCAATTTTTTAAAATTTTTCCCTATATTAGATGAAGCATAGGATGTGACGCATGTTTCAAATTCAAAAAATGTTATGCGGTTTGAAAGTTATGAGTATTTTTCAATCAGGACTTTTGTCAGAATTCAATTAGAAAATAAATAATAATTAGTTATTAAAGTCGAAATAAGACAAGCCTTATATTGTTGGAAAGCTGAGAACGTCCTTAAAAAACCCTTTTCATTTTATTAATTTTGGCTATAAAAAAAGTCATCAGCCACCAGTGTAAAGTCTGGAAAATCAAGGAATACTGAAAGACACGTTTTTTCAGTTGACTTTCCAGGCTTGTCACTTCCAAGCCAAATCCCAAAGCAAACTCGAACCAAAATATGGAGGGAAAAATTTATGTTTTAAAATCGAATATCAGATAAAATCAGATATCGGATTTTATTGGATAAAATCGGATATCAGATAAAATCGGATATCCGATTTTTGAAAAAATAAAAAAATATATTTTAGTAAATTGGGCATAACTTTTGCGTTTTATATCAGAATTTTGATTTTTTACAGGCGTTGGAAAGGTAATTAAGAGCTCTATGATATGGAATAGGTAGATTTTCAATTACTTGTTTTAAAAAATAATTATAATTCATTTAAATTCATCCTTCATTTTTAAAACATAAAAAACTCATGACTTTTTCATATGATTTCTCTATTGCATGAATTTTTGTAACAATCATCTCAAAATAAACTAAATAAGTAACTAATTAATAATAGAAAATTTATGAATTTTATTGAGTTCGATAAATTTTGATAAACCATGTTATCTATGTTTGTTCCTCTCTCCACCTCTCTCTCCTAAACCTATCACACCACCTATTTGTTTCTTCCTCCCCCTCTTTTGTCCATATTTATACATCTCTCTCTGGACCTATATCTCTAACTATCAATGAATACCTCATTAAATCTCTCAAGCTCTACAAGGTAGAGGGGGAGAGGGAAGTATCTATAAACCCATAGGAGGAGAGAGGTGATCGAGGGTAATTGAGGAAAAGAAATAATGTGAGAGAGAATATGGTGTCCTAAAGGGTCATATGGTGTCTCATGAACCTTTAGGACACCATATGACACCTTAGGACACCATATGATGTTGTTATAAGTCTTATGGTGTCCTAAGGGGTCATATGGTGTTCTATGAGCTTTTAGGACACCATATGGTGTCATTACAAGTCGTATGGTGTGTTAAGGGGTCATATGGTATCCTATGACCCCTTAGGACACCATATGACCCCTTAGGTATTGTTAGGGGTCATATTGTGTCTGAATAGGTCATATGGTGTCGTTGGGGGTTGTATGGTGTGCTAAGGGGTCATATTGTGTCCTAAGGGGTCATAAGACATCGTATGACCCCTTAAACACCATATGATCCATTAGGTTTTGTTAGGGCTCATACTATGTCCTAAGAGGTCATATGGTGTCCCATGACCCTTTAGGGCACCATATGACCCCTTAGGACATCATATGGTGTCTTTATAGGTCTTATGGTGTCTTTATAGGTCTTATGGTGTCCTAAGGGGTCATATGGTGTCCTAAAACCCCTTAGGACACCATATGACCCCTTAGGACATTATATGACCCCTTAGGATACCATACGATACCTTGGGACACCATATGGCATCGCAAGGAGTTGTATGGTGTCCTAAGGGGTCATATGGTGTCCTATGAGCCCTTACGACAATATATGACCCATTAGGTGTCATCAGGGGTCTTATTGTGTCCTAATGGGTCATATGGTGTCGTATGACCCCTTAGGACACCATATGCTTGGAGACAATATGGTGCTATGGGTCATATGGTGTCCTATGACACCTTAGGATACCATATGACTGCTTAGGATACCATTTAGTGTTGTTATGTGTCGTATGGTGTCCTATGACCCTTAAGTGTCATTAGGGTTATTTTATGTCCTAAGGGGTCGTATTGTGTCCTAAGAGGTCATACGGTATCCTATGACCCCTTAGGACACTATATGATGTCGTTAGTGGTCATATTATGTCCTAAGGGGTCATATTGTGTCTTATGACCCCTTAGGACACCACATGGTGTCGTTATGTGTCGTATGGTCTTCTAAGGGGTCATATGGTGTTCTATGACCCCTTAGGACACCAATTTTATGTTATTATGGGTTGTATGGTCTCCTAAGGGGTCATATGGTGTCCTATGACCCCTTAGGACACCATATGGTGTCATTAAGGGTGGTATGGTCTGCTAAGGGGTCATATGGTGTCCTATGACCGTTTATAACACCATATGACCCCTTAGGTATCGTTAGGTGTCATTTTGTGTCGTTAGGGGTCATATGATGTCCTATGACCCCTTAGGACACAATATGACCCCTTAGGTGTTGTTAGGAGTCATATTGTGTCCTAACAGGTCATATAGTGTCCTACGACCCCTTAGGACACCATATGGTGTTGTTTGGGATTGTATGGTGTGCTAAGGGGTCATATTGTGTCCTAAAGATTCCTGAGACATCATATAACCTCTCAGGACACCATATGACCCCTTAGATATCGTTAGGGGTCATATTGTGTCCTAAGGGGTCATATGGTGTCTCATGACACGATATGACCCCTTAGGACACCATATCGTGTCGTTATGGGTCTTCTTATGTTCTAAGGGGTTATATGGCGTTCTAAGGGGTCATATGGTTTTATATCACCCCTTAGGATACCATATGACACCTTAGGACACCATATGGTGTCGTAAAGGGTTGTGTGGTGTTCTAAGGGGTTATATGGTGTTCTATGGGGTCATATGGTTTTGTATGACCCCTTAGGACACTATATAACGTTGTTAGGGGTCATATTATGTCCTAAGGGGTTATATTGTGTCTTATGACCCCTTAGGACACCACATTGTGTCGTTATATGTCATATGGTGTTCTAAGGGGTCAAATGGTATTCTATGACCCTCTAGGACATCATATTATGTTGTTATGGGTCGTATGGTCTTCTAAGGAGTCATATAGTGTCCTATGATCCCTTAGGACACCATATGACCCCTTAGGACACCATATGGTGTCATTATGTGCCGTATGGTGTCCTAAGGGGTCATATGGTGTTATATGACCCCTTAGGACACCATATGATCCCTTAGGACACCATATGGTGTCGTTAGGGGTCGTATGGAGTGCTAAGGGGTCATATGGTGTCCTATGACCCCTTAGCACACAATATGACCCCTTAGTACACCATAAAGTGTCCTTAGGGGTCATATGGTATCCTATGACCCCTTAGGAAATAATATGACCCCTTAGGTGTTGTTAGGGGTCATATTATGTCCTAACAGGTTATATGGTGTCGTACAACCCCCTAGGACACCATATGGTGTCGTTAGGGGTTGTATGGTGTGCTAAAGGGTCTTATTTTGTTCTAAAGGTTCCTAGGACATCATATAACCCCTTAGGACACCATATGACCCCTTAGGTATTGTTAGGGGTAATATTGTGTCCTAAGGAGTCATATGGTGTCTGATGACACCATATGACCCCTTAAGACACCATATCGTGTGGTTATGGGTCTTTTTATGTTCTAAGGGGTCATATGGTGTTATATGACCCATTAGGATACCATATGACCCCTTAGGAAACCATATGGTATCGTAAAGGGTGGTATGGTGTCGAAAGGGGTCGTATGGTGTCCTAAGGGGTCATATGGTGTCTTATGACCCCTTAGGACACTATATGGCGTTGTTAGGGGTCATATTATGTCCTAAGGGGTAATATTATGTCTTATGGCCCCTTAAAACACAACATGGTGACGTTATGGGTCATATGGTGTTCTAAAAGGTCATATGGTGTTCTATTACCCTCTAAGACACCATATTATGTTGTTATGGGTTGTATAGTCCTCTAAGGGGTCATATGGTGTCCTATGACCCCTTAGGACACCATATAGTGTTAGTATGTATCGAATAGTGTCCTAAGGGGTCATATGGTGTTCAATGACCCCTTAGGACACCATATGACTCCTTAGAACACCATATGGTGTCATTAGGGGTCATATGGTGTGCTAAGGGGTCAAATAGTGTCCTATGACCCCTTAGGACACCTTATAGTGTCACTATGCATTGTATGGTGTCCTAAGGGGTCATATGGTTTTCTATGACCCCTTAGGACACCATATGACTCCTTAGGACACCATATGGTGTCATTAGGGGTCATATGGTGTGCTAAGGGGTCAAATGGTGTCCTATGACCCCTTAAGACACCACATGGTGTCGTTATGGGTCGTATGGTGTTCTAAGGTGTCATATGGTGTTCTATGACCCTCTAAGACACCATATTATGTTATTATGGGTTGTATGGTCCTCTAAGGGGTCATATGGTGTCCTATGACCCCTTAGGACACCATATAGTGTCATTATGCATCGTATGGTGTCCTAAGGGGTCATATGGTGTTCTATGACCCTTTAGGACACCATATGACTCCTTAGGACACCATATGGTGTCATTAGGGGTCATATGGTGTGCTAAGGGGTCAAATGGTGTTCTATGACCCCTTATAACACCATATGACCCCTTAGGTATCGTTAGGTGTCATTTTGTGTCGTTAGGGGTCATATGGTGTCCTATGACCCCTTAGGACACAATATGACCCATTAAGACACCATATAGTGTCGTTAGGGGTCATATGGTGTCCTATGACCCCTTACAACACAATATGACCCCTTAGGTGTTGTTAGGGGTCATATTATGTCCTAACGGGTTATATGGTGTCCTACAACCCCTTAGGACACCATATGGTGTCGTTAGGGGTTGTATGGTGTACTAAAGGGTAATATTGTGTTCTAAAGGTTCTTAGGACATCATATAACCCCTTAGGACACCATATGATCCCTTTGGTATCGTTAGGGGTCATATTGTGTCCTAAGGAGTCATATGGTGTCTGATGACACCATATGACCCCTTAGGACACCATATCATGTGGTTATGGGTCTTCTTGTGTTCTAAGAGGTCATATTGTGTTATATGACCCGTTAGGATACCATATGACCCCTTAGGAAACCATATGGTGTCGTAAAGGGTGGTATGGTGTCGCAAGCGGTCGTATGGTGTCCTAAGGGGTCATATGGTGTCCTATGACCCCTTAGGACACTATATGACGTTGTTAGGGGTCATATTATGTCCTAAGGGGTAATATTATGTCTTATGACCCCTTAAGACACCACATGGTGTCGTTATGGGTCGTATGGTGTTCTAAAAGGTCATATGGTGTTCTATTACCCTCTAAGACATTATATTATGTTGTTATGGGTTGTATAGTCCTCTAAGGGGTCATATGGTGTCCTATGACCCCTTAGGACACCATATAGTGTCATTATGTATCGAATGGTGTCCTAAGGGGTCATATGGTGTTCAATGACCCCTGAGGACACCATATGACTCCTTAGGACACCATATGGTGTCATTAGGGGTCATATGGTGTTCTAAGGGGTCAAATGGTGTCTTATGACCCCTTAAGATGCCACATGGTGTCATTATGGGTGGTATGATGTTCTAAGGGGTCATATGGTGTTCTATGACCCTCTAAGACACCATATTATGTTGTTATGGGTTGTATGGTCCTTTAAGGGGTCATATGGTGTCCTATGACCCCTTAGGACACCATATAGTGTCATTATGCATCGTATGGTGTCCTAAGGGGTCATATGGTTTTCTATGACCCCTTAGGACACCATATGACTCCTTAGGACACCATATGGTGTTATTAGGGGTCATATGGTGTGCTAAGGGGTCAAATGGTGTCCTATGACCCCTAAAGACACCACATGGTGTTGTTATGGGTCGTATGGTGTTCTAAGGTGTCATATGGTGTTATATGACCCTCTAAGATGCCATATTATGTTATTATGGGTTGTATGGTCCTCTAAGGGGTCATATGGTGTCCTATGATCCCTTAGGAGACCATATAGTGTCATTATGCATCGTATGGTGTCCTTAGGCATCATATGGTGTTTTATGACCCCTTAGGACACCATATGACTCCTTAGGACACCATATGATGTCATTAAGGGTCATATGGTGTGCTAAGGGGTCAAATGGTGTCCTATGACCCCTTAGAACACCATATGACCCCTTAGGTATTGTTAGGTGTCATTTTGTGTCGTTAGGGGTCATATGGTGTCCTATGACCCCTTAGGACACAATATGATCCCTTAAGACACCATATAGTGTCATGAGGGATCATATGGTGTCCTATGACCCCTTATGACACAATATGACCCCTTAGGTGTTGTTAGGGGTCATAATGTGTCCTAACGGGTCATATGGTGTCCTACGACCCCTTAGGACACCATACGGTGTTGTTAGGGGTTGTATGGTGTGCTAAGGGGTCATATTGTGTCCTAAAGGTTCCTAGGACATCATATAACCCCTTAGGACACAATATGACCCCTTCGGTATCGTTAGGGGTCATGTTGTGTCCTAAGGGGTCATATGGTGTCTCCTGACACCATATGACCCCTTAGGACACCATATCATGTTGTTATGAGTCTTCTTGTGTTATAAGGGGTCATATTGTGTTATATGACCCCTTAGGTGTTGTTAGGGGTCATATTGTGTCCTAACGGGTTATATGGTGCCTGACGACCCCTTAAGACACCATATGGTTTCATTAGGGGTTGTATGGTATGCTAAGGGGTCATATTGTGTACTAAAGGTTCCTAGGACATCATATAACCCCTTAGGACACCATATGACCCCTTAGGTATTGTTAGGGGTCATATTGTTTCCTAAGGGGTCATATGGTGTCTTATGACACCATATGACCCCTTAGGACACCATATCATGTCGTTATGGGTCTTCTTGTGTTCTAAGGGGTCGTATGGTGTTCTATGACCCTCTAGGACACCATATTATGTTGGTATGGGTCATATGGTCTCCTAATGGGTCATATGGTGTCCTATGACCCCTTAGGACACCATATAGTATCAATATGCATCATATGGTGTCCTAAGGGGTCATATGGTGTTCTATGACCCCTTAGGACACCATATGGTGTCATTAGGGGTTGTATGGTGTGCTAAGGGGTCATATGGTGTCCTATGACCCCTTAGAACACCATATGACCCCTTAGGTATCATTAGGTGTCATTTTGTGTTGTTACAGGTCATATGGTCTCCTATGAACCCTTAGGACACAATATGACCCCTTAAGACACCATATAGTGTCGTTAGGGGTCATATGGTGTCCTATGACCCCTTAGGTTGGTAGGGGTCATATTGTGTCGTAACGGGTCATATGGTGTCCTACAACCCCTTAGGACACCATATGGTGTCATTAGAGGTTGTATGGTGTGCTAAGGGGTCATATTATGTCCTAAAGGTTCCTAGGACATCATATAACCCCTTAGGACACCATATGACACCTTAGGTATCGTTAGGGGTCATATTGTGTCTTAAGGGGTCATATGGTGTCTCCTGACACCATATGACCCCTAAGGACACCATATCATGTCGTTATGGGTCTTCTTGTGTTATAAGGGGTCATATGGTGTTATATGACCTCTTAGGACACCATATAGTGTCGTAAGGGATCGTATGGTGTTATAAGGGGTCATATGGTGTCCTATGACCCCTTATGGCACTATATGACCCCTTAGGTGTCGTCATGGGTCATATTGTGTCCTAATTGGTCATATGACATTCTTTGACCCCTTAAGACACCATATGACCCCTTGGGACACTATATGGTGCTATGGGTCGTATGGTGTCCTAAGGGGTCATATGGTGTCCTATGACCCCTTAGGACACAATATGACCCTTTAGGATGCCACATTGTGTCATTAGGGGTTGTATGGTGTCCTAAGGGGTCATTTGGTGTCTTATGACCCCTTAGGACACCATATGGTGTCATTAGGGGTCTTATTGTGTCTTAAGGGGTCATATGGTGTTCTATGACCCCTTATGACACCATATGACCCCTTAGGAGACCATATGGTGTCGTTAGGGGTCATATTGTGTCCTAAGGGATCATATGATGTTCTATGACCCCTTAGGACACGATATAACCCCTTAGGAGACCATATACACTAATTTTAAAATAAGGAGAGATATAAAGGTGAAGAGAGATGAAGAACTAAAGAGAGGGAAAAGAACTAAAGGACAAGGACATAAATAGAGATATAGATATTAAGGAGTATGAAGTGAGAGGGAGAAAAACTAAAGGACAAGGATGGATAGAAAGAGGTAGACATATCTAGATATTGAAAAGGAGAGAGGAAGATAGAGATAAAAGATGAAGATAAAGGGAGAGGGAGGTGAATAGATATAGAGAAAGAAAGAGGTAAAGACAAAGATAAATATATGAAGAGATGGAGAAAAATGGACAGAGAGGGGTAAAAAGAGAGATAAAAAAAGGAAGAGATAGAGAGATATAAAGGAAGAGAAATATCGATAGATAGAGATATATAGATAGTGCAAGAGAGTGAGAAAGAGAGATAGAGATTATAGATAGGGATAGATAGAGAGGGAGAGAGAAAAAGAGGAAGATATAGAGATACATAAAGGCACTATAGAGAAGGATGTGGGGAGAGAGCAAAAGATATATAAAGATTGAGTAAATAAAGAGATAAAAGTAGAGAAAGGGAAAGATACTTCAAGAGGGCGATAAAGGAAGAGACAGAGAAGTAGATTAATCATGTATAGAGGAATATATATAAATATAGAGGAACATATAAAAGAGATATTGATAGGGAAAGAGATGGAGATGTGAAGATGGAGATAGAGATAGATATGGATAGAACATGATAGAGAGAGTAAGATAAATGGAGGGAGAGATGGAGTGAATAAGTGAGATTTAGAGATAATGAAATATAAATATACATGAAGATAGATCTATAGGGATATAGAGAGAGAGGGGACAAGATAGGGAGAGAAAGGAGGTGATAGAGACAAGTAATATATAAGTATAGGTAGGATAAGGTAAAGGAGGGAGATAAATAGAGAGAAGAGAGATTATTAGAGAGAAATATAGAAATAAGGAGTGACAATGATGGAGTGGGAGAGGAAGAGATATGAATAGAAAGATGGAGATATATGCAGAGATGCATGTAACTTGGGAATTTATTTATCTACATGGAATGAGAAAATAAGTGACATAAGTAGAGAACAAAGAGATATATAAAATATATTATATAAGTATAGATAGACAAGTGATAGATAAAGGAGGTGATAGGAAAAAAAATGAGACTTTGTATGCAAAATTTGTGAGTATTTAAAGTTTTAAAATTGAAGGACTAAATTTAAATGATTATAATTATTTTTGGTCTATAAAATCATCAAACTACCTCATCCATTTGATAGGTCTATGAATTACCTTTCCAACGCCTGTAAAAAATCAAAATTTCGATAAGAAACACAAAAGTTATGGCCATTTTACTAAACTATATTTTTTATGTTGATAAAATCGGATATCCGATTTGAAAAGTATGATATCACACTAGTGACATCACAATGGTGACATCACAAATCAGATATCCGATAATATTGAATATCCGATTTGGTTTGGTATTACCAAACCAAATTCAAATTTCACTCGACCCAAACAAAAAGTCAAAGCGGATTCTGGCGTGTTTGGAAAGGTTGAAAGCGCATTTTTTTCTCTATTGCCACTTTTTGGCCCCCCTTGATCTTGCACATACCCGAGATGTAGGTAGACAGAGTGAGAGGGGAGATCAAAGAAAGTGATTGGGAGACAGATGGATAGAAAGAGAGGGAGAGGGTTGATAGAAAGAAGTAGAGAGAGATGGATAGGTAGAGAGTGTGAGAGAGGGAAGGAGCGAGGGGTGGAGAGGTAGAGATGGAGAGAGAGAGGGGGTGGAAGGGAGAAAGAGAGAGAGGATGGAAGAAAGATGTATGTAGATAAAGATAAGGTTGTAGAGAGGGAGAGAAAGGTATGTAGAGAGATAGGGAGGTAAATATATGTAGAGAAATAGAGGTAGGTAGGGAATGAGGGTATGTGTGTAGAGAGAGAGGAGATAGAGAGTAGAGAGTTAAGGATGTGTGAGAGAGGTAGATAGATAGGTTAAGATTTTGAGATAGAGGAAAGAGTGAGATAGAGAGGTACAGAGGGGATAGAGGAGATATAAAAGTAGAGAGGGAGGGAGGGAGGGGTGGAGAGCTAGAGATGGAGAGAGAGAGAGAGAGAGAGAGAGAGAGAGAGAGAGAGAGAGAGAGAGAGAGAGAGAGAGAGAGAGAGAGTGGAAGAGAGATGTATGTAGAGAAAGATAAGTTGGTAGGGAGGGTGAGAAATATATGTAGAGAGAGATAGAGAGGTATATATAGAGAAATAGAGGTAGGTAGAGAGTGAGGGTAGGTGTGTAGAGAGATAGGAGACATAGAGTAGAGAGTTAAAGGATGTGAGAGAGAGAGATAGAGAGATAGGTCTAGATTTCAGGAGAGAAAGGAGATAGTGAGATAGAGAGGTAGAGAGGGAATAGAGGAAGAGTGATATAGAGAGAAATGAGTGTAAAGATCAAGGAAGACAAAGAAAGTGAGATAGAGATAGAGAAAATGTTGATAGGAGCCTATTGATTATTGAAATTTAACTGTCTTGAAATTTATCAGATCTTCTAAAATATAGAATTTACATTATAACTCCTAGAGATTTGAAACCACTCTTAAACATGATACGAATATATACATGAAATATAACTTAAAGTACATAAGAATTGAAAAAGACATATTGATATGTGACTTATAATTTAAGTTATATTATAAATGACATATATACATGAAATATAACATTTAAGTATAAGAAAGGAAACAAACATATTGAAATGTGACTTATACTTAAATGTTATATTTAATGTATATCTAAGTCATTTATAATATATACAATATAACAATATAAAAAAGAGACTTATACTTAAATGTTATATTTGATGTATATCTAAGTCATTTATAATATAAACAATATAACAATATAAAAAAGAAACATGATCCTATTCTATTTTTGAAATGGTATCCCGTTTATGAAACAAGATCTCATTTTGTTTTTTAAATAAGATCATGTTTCAGATTTAGTCTGTTTCAAATTTTGGCTCAGGACCTCGTTTCATTGCACATTTTTTCATTTTTTTGGCTAAGTCCAAAACTTCCACTCTAAGTGGACTCAACTTTGAGCATTTACCCAACATGAGTGGGAGTTGTAGAACCCATCCACACACCCTATGATGGAGGTTATCCTAAATATTTTTTTTTCCCCTATTTTGGAACTAACATCAATAATAGGTGCCTTTTTGAATATAATAGTTGGGTTGGGATTCATTGATGAACAATTATATATGAAATTTTCATTATAATGATTAAAATACTTTAACTAGTAGTAAACTAAATGGAGATTGCAATATTAAAATAAATCAAGAACACAAAGAGGAATATAACAAAAGAAATAAACACATAACATAGGGTTTACATGGGAAAACTCTTTCGGAAAAACCTTATGAAGAGGAGATACCAAAGTATATCTTATCTTCAATAATAAAGATTAGATACAATCCTCCCTTTCTCATCTTTAATATTCAATCCTTCAACACCTGCATACAATTACTTTTGACATACCACTACCTCCCTTGGCACCTACTTTATAGAAATTTCACCCCTAAATGGGGCATCAAAGTTTGTTATTATATCCCAATACCTTCCTTGTAAGAATACCAGAATTAATTTCATATCTAAATGTAGGTTACAACTCACTAACCGAAAACAACACAGTTTTTCGTTATGGATACCTCATGTGTAATATCTTGAAATAGGTTTTGTGGTCTTTCCCAAGCTGTTATAGCCATTAAAAAATGATTAGATGTATCCAAAAAATAACATAGGAAGTTGGGTACTCAATTTCATCATTGCATCCAAGACAAAGGGCACATAATATACTGAGAGGGGGGTGGGTGAATCAATCTATCCAATCTCCACTCAAATTAAATATTAATTATCATTAATAGTTTCTCAAAATAATGGTAAAAAATAATCAAATTAACTTATTCCAAAATATTTATTGATGCAAGATAAACAAACACACATTCATACAATGAACACCAGAAATACATGGAAACCCAAGATGGTAAAACTATGGTGAGAATAGTTGCTTGGATCTTTTATCCAAATATAGCCTCACAAAATAATGAATCACTTATAATCATGAAGTAGGCATCAACCTACTAGAGATACCAATCTCTTATTGTATCAGCAGACATCGACCCACTCTAGAGACACCAATTTCTGATAAAGAGATCTGAGCAAGAACTCAAAGGTGAAACACCAGTTCCACTAGTTTACATAAAGATAGATTGCAGAACTCCAAATATATTAACATAGCTACTATTGATTCTCATCAACCTCTTGGCACTCTCCAACATAGCATGTGATATTATGATGATGGCACACATAGATCATGATGCCACACTTAACATCATCAAATTTGCATTATATAAACTTGTAACCTCAGAAGTATACCTAGAAATGAATCTAAGACACCTATATGTGTTATGTTTACAATTACAATCATAAGTCGATCCAATTTATAATTAACCATTTTTAGGTTGGCCACACAAACTTTTCTTCACCAAACATGTAATAGGAAAAGTCCAATTAGCCCACATGATACTCAAAATAAAGGAACACACCACGTGCTTCACAAGGTAGATTAGTTTAGTTCCAAAGGTTGTCTACACGCGATATCCAATAGACACACATGCTACAAATTTTCTACAAGTTGACCTCATCAAATGTGTAATAGGTTTGACCCAAAAAACTTATACATGGTTCCACACAATGGAACACATATTTTAGATCATATTGAGGATCTATTTAGACCTAGAGGAAATCAAACCTTAATCCTTGATAGCATACACATCAAACTATTGCTGCATCACTTCAGAACACAAACTAGGTCATCTATCAACATAGTAACCTAACTGACAAAATAAATATTAAGTTTTCACTATGCCACAACTCCATAAACTCTTGATGATGATAAAATATGTGTAGGTATACTCCCCTTTTAAACTATAGGGCACAACTCTAAATATTGACGAAATGAGGGTACCAAACCAAGCTCAGTTTTTGGGTAATGTTGACAAACAAAGCATTCACTTAGTATGAGGGCAGTTTGGAAGTTTCGCAACTGCAGTACTTGAGGTGGCCTGTGAAACAACCTTTAGGATTTTATAAGCCGACTCTTTAGATTTTCAATGGGATGAAAATAGAATGAGGAATAATAATTAAATCAGCTAAACTAAGGTGATACACCAATGAAAATCTTTTACAACACTTGAAACTTTTCCTCATGAAATTAAAAGGAACTACCATTTCTCAGAATTGAGCACAACATACCACAAACCCTTCATTTCTAGGAGGAGAAAAAAATACACAAAGCTACACAAATATAGGGTATAGCATTCAACTCCCCACCATGGGAAGCACCTGTCAAGGCTCGATTAAAATATATAGATCGTTAGAGATTTTCACAATAATTAACCATTCACAGATTTCATTCACCAAGAACATAGACTAATTTCCTAATCTGAAGAAAATGGAAGAATAAAAAGTCCTTACATGGTCCATAATTAACAGATTAACTAGGAATTAGAAAAGCTAGATTAAACAAACAATAACTACATTCATATTTTAATGACACAAAGCATTTCTATAGAAATAAAATAAGCAAAAGGCAAGCTATGACACAATCTGGATGCTTTAAAAAGAAAAAAACATGCTAAGATTTGAGCATGGGTTACAAGTTACCGAGCTTAAATAAAATATTTTTTACTCAAAAATATGTTGAAAAATGTTGAATCTGTTAAACATGTCAAACCCCTCTGACAGAGTTTCTGCCAGCTTAAATAGAATCACCTATCCAAGATGGAAAATATTTTTACACCCAAATCCCTCTTGCATATATGTCACATGTCGACCTTATCATAGTGTCCATTGTAACTGCCTCTGCATGAGATCTATTTATGCATCATTATTTTTCCCAAAACTCACGACATGAGCATGATTTTTATCAAAACGATCTCAACATGGAGTCTCCTTTTCTATTTTCAACACTTGTTACCTAATTTGGCCACACAGTGCATCTAGATTCATCTTTGTCTCCCAACGGCCAATGGCATGTTTGCATTCTCCTTCTGAGCCCAATTTTTTTTGACTCTTCTGCATAATCAACAAGTGGCACACTCTGCTTGTGCCTGAAATTTTTTCCCACAAGTTCATCAGGGCCACATGACATGCCTCGCAAACATGGTGCGCTGGAAGGGATATCTAGGGGAGTCCCTTTTGATCTCACATCATTTTATTTTTGCAGTGCTTCCTTGTGTCATGCTTCACTACAAGTACTAATTAAACAACGAGACCTTTCCAAAAGAACACAGGATTGCCACATGACACATCCTTAGGTTTCTATACTGATGGAATGTTGTGCACTCCCAAGAGAAGGTTC
Source organism: Cryptomeria japonica (assembly GCF_030272615.1). Lineage (NCBI taxonomy): Eukaryota > Viridiplantae > Streptophyta > Pinopsida > Cupressales > Cupressaceae > Cryptomeria > Cryptomeria japonica. The sequence goes on along the minus strand of NC_081413.1, from coordinate 589,592,336 downwards.
CATGTTGCCACGTGGGACCCTGTGAGAAGTGAATGCTTTGTTTTGAAGGCTCTGCAGCTTGCGAGTGCCCTAAACAAAGTTAAAACATGGGTTCATTATGATCTTCGAGTTGGGGTTTGGCCTAATCTGTTGTGGATAGGATATGCATGCAACATACCTCAATCACTCTACATAAGACTAACAAAACCCTTTCACTAAGATGAGTAGATGCATGATGATATTAGGGTGACCTACCTCAATCACTTTGGATAAGACTTTCAGAACCTTTCCACTAAAATGAGTAGATACATAATGATATTATAGACATATCTCAATTGATTCTACAATTATATCAATCAATGTATTGTCGTAAATCAAAATGATTTGACATGACAAGACAATAATAGATTTTCCTCAACCTTTTGGATGCCACAAAAGTAAGCAACATGTTTGATATTTAACTGATAACATATGTCCAACACAAGATACAGGCTAGCCTTAAACATCACACACTAAGCTCTGAAGGAGCTTAGGTGGCTGTGGGCCCAGTCCTTTCGCTTAACCATACATGTTCCCTTCCATTCCATCCAAACGAATAGCGTCATTAACATTCGAATTCAAATTGTTCGCGCTTGTTTCCGCGTACAAGTTTCCATATCACATCAGTTTTTATTTCCAGCATACTCCCTACCTATGCCAAAATGGGAGCTTCTGAACAGGGTAGACATAACAGAAGGGCTTATTGCAGTAAAAAATGCTCTGGGAGTTTCTATTACAGTCAGAAATGCTCCTAGAGTTCTTATTACAGTCGGAAATGCTCTGATAGACATTTATGCAAAATGTGGAAGCATCGATGAGGTACGTGAATCGTTTGACCGAATGCCTCCAAGAAATGTTGGCTCATGGAATGCTATGATTGCAGGCTATACACACAACGAGTTTAATGAAAAGGTTTAGATGCTTTCAACCAAATGCTCTGTCAACATCCTACAGCGTGTGCGAAAATGGGAGCATCACAAGAAAAACATATGAGGGATTTTTTTAGTTGGTGTAGTTGCAATTGACCTGTTAGAAATGTATGCAAAATGTGTAAGCCTAGACAAGGCACATAACTGTTTGACAGAATGCCTTGGAGAAATATGGTTTCACATTATGCCTGATAACAAGATTCATATCTTGATTTGTTTATTTAAGTTTACACGAGTATAACAATGATTAATACACACAACACAAAGATCTCAAAAAAAAAATAATACATTTTTATTTTTTTAAGCTTACATTATTATAATAATGATTAAAACTACTCACTTTTTTCAATACGCTCTCCTACATGCTAGTTCATAGCCATTTAATTACACTTACTATGACAATTCAATCATAGATTATACTATAATATAGATTCTTAATTACACATTAGTCTAATTACCTCCACTATGTTACATTATTATATCCCTTTAGATTGCAGTCCACTTCATAGTCCTTGTTCTCTACTCACAATTTTTATTTAAGACCTCACAATCTCATGCTACTTCCATTCTAAATCTCAGCTTATTCCCTTAACTCTTCACATACCTCTCTTTGTTCCAAACTAAATATAAATAACATCTATAAATTTTTCTAATGATCTGATTTATAGTTCAAGAGGAATTTCCTTAATTTCCACCAAACTAGAAGAGCAAGTCATCTTGTAGGAATGAGTCAACTAATTTTAGTAGGGTAGTTATTACCTCCTCATTTCCTATAATGTTTTATGTTGTGGGGATTTTTTTTATTTTAGAATTTCTTAGGCTCAACTAATGCTTTTCAAACTCATTTCCTAATAATTTGTGGGATACTCTATGATATTTTTGTGTGCATAATGGCTTTCTAATTTATAATACTTACAAAAAATTGGATCACCCTCAATTTTTATCAATTAATTTAGTTTCCTAGATTAGATTCTAGTTCAATTACATTTTATAAGGGTTTGGACAAGTCTCTCATTCTAATTTCCTAGAGTTATATGAACTAAAAAATTATTTAAAATTAAAGACATTAACTTAAGTAAAATTTGAGTACCATGACACACTATAATAAAGGAAATCGATCATGTTAGACTATGGTGTGAAAGTGGCATATATATTTTAAATATTGAAATTGTGTTAAAATCAAATATATAATTTTTTGGGACAATGAATCCTACACCAGATGGTCCAAGATTACTTTTAGATGCTCCGTCAAAAGTAACCTTCTACGAATGAGCTCTGCTAGGGTTTGAGGTTGCATATTACGTCTTGCTTGTTTCAAACCACATTTACTGGCTTCGACCAACTTTAGCCCAACAGTTGATGCTGGTGCTGGAGTTGCTACAACAGACACTCATGGTGCCCTCGAGAAAACGCCCTCGCAAATTTGTTCCAAAAGTGTTTCACGAGAAATGTCCTCGCCTGATGTTGTACTTCCAGTTCAAGATTTTGACAATGCCTGTGACTGGCTTGAAAAATGTACTTTGATAGGTTATTTTATGGGTAGGATCCCTCCTGAAAGCATGCTTCGTGATTGGGTCGCCAAAGCCTGGTCTCCTCATGGAGTTAGGCTTGATGGCATCCAAAGTCTCACGAAAGGTTTTTTTTTATTTCGCTTTTCAAACCCTTCCCATGTGGAGGCTATTCTCTCCCATGGTCCGTGGACTATTAGGTCATCCCTTTTGGTTTTCCACCGTTGGTCTCACGATTTTTCTGTCTTAGATGACAAAAAATTATGAGTTCCAGTCTGGGTTGAGTTCCTTGGTTTTCCTTTACCTTATTGGCCTTTCATGCAAGCCATTGCTCAGTCTGTTGGCAAAGTTGTTTGCCTCGAGCCAGACTATTTTTTTAATGCTTGCCCTCAAAAGAGGGTATGTGTTGAAGTCGACCTTTCTCGCGACCTGAAAGAAACTATTGATATTCAAGTGGGAGGTAACACCTTCACCCAGAAGGTGCTTTATCTGAACCTACCCAACACTTGTTATCGATGCCAGTCGGCGGATCATAAGATCAGGGATTGTCCCTTGGAAACTACGAAATTAAAACCCCTTGTTAAGGAGTCTGGCTCTCGACTTGTGGAGGGAGCCAAGAATGATGAATGGACCACTGTGGTTCGTAAAGGTAAAACCCCTGCAGTTTCGGTCTAGAAGACTCTCGTCGGTTCCAGTCCTCAACCGACGATGGATCCTCGTGTACAGTCTCCGTTCTCCTAGGTAACTTCTACTCCAGTTTCAAACCCTGCTCAACAGGGGAATGCTTCTTCTAAGGGCGCTTCTCACCCTCCTTGGGTGCACACTCCTCAGGCTATGACTATAATTTCTGCTCCATACTCTCTACGCTACTCTTGCAGCCCTTCAGGGCGTGCTGAGATTGTAGATGGTGGTTCAGAAAAACGATGAGTTATCTCCAGTGGGTACCGATATTTTTTGCACAATAGCTTCTCCTCTCTTGGGGATGAGGAAGATATGCTGGTTTTATCATGAATTAAATCTCATGGAATGTTTGAGGTCTCACAGACCTCGCCAGAAAATATTTTGTTCGAGATGTTCGTCAACGTATTGTAGGCTTGAATGTTCTTTGCCTCCAAGAAGTTAAAATTGCAAGTTTCATGCTCAATGCTGCATGTCGTGTTATTTGACCAGATAGCCTTGTTTTTGCTTCCCAACATGAAGCTGGTCGAGGTAGAGTTGTTACTCTCCTTTTACCTCGGTGGTGCTCTGTAGTTATTTCTCATGGGTTTGATCCCATGCAGCACGCCATTTGGGTTTTGCTTTCAATTGATAATCATTCTGTTGGGATCATTAATGTTTATGCTCCTAATGATTCGGTTGAAAGATCATACCTCTGGCAATGAATCACGGATAATCTACCACCTGCCACTTGGGTCATGTGTGGGGGCTTCAATATGGTTGAGGTGTCTTCCGGGATAAGGATGGATTTTTGCCTTTCTACTGGACAGCTGGTGAGCGGAAAGCCTGGTACTATATGCGCAATAAATTGGGTCTTTTCGACCCCAACACCAACTGCCACCGTCATGTTGGTGTCTAACACACTTGGTCTAATTTCAGAGTCGGGTCTGACAAAATTCTTAAAAGGCTTGATCGTGCTATGATATCTGCGCACTTTTCTCTCTTTCTCTGAAGATCACGATCTACTCATCACTCCTCTTATTGATGTGACGCTGTCAGACCACTTCTCCATAAATTTTAGCATTGAATGGCAGACAACTAGGCAATGTCCTTCCAAAATGCAGTTCCACCTCAACACGTCTCTCCTGCACCATCAGTCCATGATGGCCCACATTCAAAGAGTTTGGAATTTAGAGCCAAGGCCTCATCATCACACTGGTTGGATTGTGTGGTGGCATGACACCTGTAAACACCCAAAATTGTCCAGTCTAATTAAATAAATATTTTATTTATTTAATTATCTAAGCTTAATTCTTCTATTAATTAAATAAATCTTTATTTATTTAATTAATTCATTTATCCTCTTCTAGCCCTATTTCTCATTTAAATAAATACATTTATTTATTTAAATTATCCTTTTCCTAAATTAAATAAATATCTTATTTATTTAATTGATCTCACTCCTTCTATTAATTAAATAAATCTTTATTTATTTAATTAATTCATTAACCTTTTCTACCCATGACACATGTCATTCATCTCTTAATTCATACACTACCTACCCCTTTCATTATTTTATTATTTCTTTTACCTACCCTCTAATCATAGCCGACCTCCTTTTACACCTCTCAATTTTATCCCTCCATTTCATATAGTGTCTTCTATATAAGGAGATGCTTCCTTCATTATCAAACCCTAATCAATCATTCTAATGACCTAACTACTTGATCAATTGACTACTTGGCATATGTGATCCTACTTGCAACCACATTCTGTTCTTTGTTGAGCTCTTGTGCACATAAAATCTGAGAGCAAATATATCAAGCAAGATCAATGGAGATAGGAAGAATGGAGATCCAAACCCTATTGGACATGTGATGGTATAATCTTTGTGATTTCGTTTGATTTGCATTGTCTTAGGTAATCTTCATATGTTATGGTGGATCTGTGTTGTTGTTAGGCTAGGGTTTTTGTGGTTGAATTCATTTAGCCTTTCAATATCATTATTATTGTTATCCATTTTCACCATAAACATTTTGGCATGCCCAGTGGGACTCTTGTCCCTTTTTGCATTTACCATCCTTGTTGCAGATTTTGTGTTTTGAAGTTGCAGATCTGACATTTTCAACAGCATTTTGATATTTTCGCGTCTGCGTACTTTCAGATCGCGTTTTTGATTTTCTGGCGCGTCTGCGACATCTGGAATCGCGTCTATGTTATCGACAGTATTTTATTTTTTAGATTTTGGAAACCGCATTTGTGTTCCTCAATCGGGTCTACGGTGTTTTTAGACGCGTCTGTGTCCAGAAGTCGCGTCTGGGTTCTAGAGCCGCGTCTGTGTCTCACAGTACCGCGTCTGGGTCAGGAAGTCACGTCTGTGTCGAAGGTAACCGCGTCTGTGTGCATCGGTTTCAATTTTTTTTGGGTTTATTGATTTGGTTTTGGGTTTTGCATTTAAGGTTTTAGATCCGGTTTATTCTGAGCTAACATTTTCAGATCTAGCTAATGAAATTGGTGCAGCTTGTCTTGAAAGCAAAATCGTTTTGTTGAAGGCCCCTATTTTCACAAAGTCTTTTGGATTTAAAATTTACCTAACTTGTGTGCTTGCAGGAAGGGGTGATTATTTGAAACAATCCAAACTACTAACAACTCTTTGTTGCAGGTCCTTGGCAAGGGTTTTTGGATTTTTATTGTGTGTCTTGTTTTCATAGACTAGCAAACACTTCAATTGGTGCACTACAATTTAATCATTGTCTTTTGTGTCTTGAGCAATAGGCTCTTTTTGTTTAATCTTTAGAGGGCCTGTCTTCCCGTGTGGTCATTAGGACTACTAGTGAGAAGAGAACGACCCAAGTGGTAGCGAGGAAAACCCACCTCTTCCGAACCACTATATACAACTGTATTCAAGGTGAAAACTATGTATAACGTGTGCTGATTAGTTCATACCGACACTATGTCTCCCCATAAACCCATTTGATCAGATTTATTTGATCAGTTGTAGGGCGTAACCCCTACCGGCTGGAAGCCTTTTATATTTACAGAGCTGAAAGTGCCGCATGTATGGCCACACGAGCGGATGCTCTTACTAGCACCTTTTTGTTTTAGAAGCCCAAATCCTTCTAGTTGTTGAGGCAGGAGGTTGGACCTCTGGTAGCGGCCCACACACATACGGTTCTTAGTAGAGATACAAAGTTTGCCATGGGGAGTTTTCATGGGGACTGATGCTTGGCTGACCCGAGAAGTGAGTGCCGAGGGTGGAGTCAGTGAGGTCAAGAATCTAAGTATCTGCTCTGAATAGAGTAGCCTCGGGGGTAAAACCCCATGTGGGATCAACAACTATTGTCTTGGCTAGCCATAAGAATTGTGCTTGACTTATTTTAAACATTCAAAACATTCAAGACCAAACAGCAAAACATTGTGTCTTTTGTGTTTTCAAGTGTATGCAAAACATTTTTACATCAAACAACACACTTTTCTTGGAGTCATTTTGAGTCTAGACACTTGCAAACATTGGGTCTTCATCAACACTGTGTCCTCTTGTCACGAAAAACAGTCAAACAGTCAGATTTGGTCACAACAAAATGACTTCACAGATTGGAAAAAATTGCACAAATTTTGCAGAAACGCGTCTGTGTCTGACATAATAGCGTCTGTGTTGTATAACCGCATCTGTGAAGGGCAGAAATGCGTCTGTGTTTCCAGAATCAACATTGCAATTTGTACAAAAATCTCAGAAACGCGTCTGTGTTTAACAGAACCATGTCTGAGTCAGGAAATCGCGTCTGTGAAGTATACAGGAGCGTCTGTGATCAGAATTGAAAAAAAAAAAAAAACTGTTACAGTCCAGCAAACAAACACAGCTAGTTTCGGAATTCTTGAGCTTCCTAGGTCATTTCTCTAGGGTTTCATTTAGCATTCAGCCTGTCTTTGGGTCTCACACAATCCATCATTGCTTTACATCTCTCATTACATTCACATTTGTCTAAACTTGAGTCAAAAGGTCACTTGCTTGTCCTCATCATACTTTGTCAACACACTACATACAACAACACTTTGCTAAGTGGTCCCTCATCAAGGTCTATCACCTTTGGGTCTCATTTGGTCTTACTTAGAGTCAAGGTCAACTTACCTCATCAAGAGAAACTATCCTCTCTTTGGAAGTCACACCTACTCTACTACATACATACTTGGTCTTACACTTTGGACATTGCAAGTACACCTCAGATTCATTTACATTCCATCCATTTCTTGGTCTTCCATACTTTTTTCCATTTTCATCTAGTCTCACACATCTCGGTCAATACCTAGTTCATGGTTGAAACCCGTCTTCAAAAATCTAGGAGAGAAACTAAAGAGGCTCAAGAGTCCGCAAACATGAGTGTCTATGAGTATGACAATGATGTCTTTTTCAATACTGGTCATAACACATTACCTGACATGGATGCCTATAGAAACATTCCAAATGTTGAGAACATGGACACTACAAACAACAATGATACACACAATGACAATATGGACAACTTTTCCGTACATTCAGTAGATGTGGAAGAATCCATTATGGACCCCCGCTTCAATCGATTGATTGAGGAAATAATGAGGAGGGATAGACAATACTTCTTACAAATGATGACACAAAGTGGAGCCAAGATACCTCATGATTTTGACATGTCTCAAATAATGGAAAATCGACCTTTGCAACAAACTCACTCCAACATGGATCAAAGGAGGCCTAATAGTGGAGGAAATAGAGGACCACATATGGTACCTGAATCACCATCATCTTTGTTTCAAAAACCAGAGGTCCCATACGTAGACCATTATGGAAGTCTTATGTAGAGAAATATGCTCAATCACATATCAACACTAAGGATCAACCACCAAAGCAATTGGATATTCAAAGGCATGCTCAAAATTTGGACACAAGGAAACCCCATGTCAAATTTGGGGGCAATGCATTAGAACATGACATGCCTGTAGAGTATGGTATACATGGACAAAATAGATATGGCGTTCCTCAACATGAATCTATACCAAGTGGTCCATATACGCAGCATCACTATAGACCTCCTCCATATGAACATGTGTATGATCAATATCATCCATATATGCAACATGCTCCTCCTGCAATTCGTGCCTCAAGCATGGGGTATGCTCCAAGAAGTAGATCTCCACCTAAGAGCAATTTGGAACAACAAATCAGGGACTTACAAAAGAAAATGGAGGACATAAATACACCAAAGCCAACATACACAATGAGAGACATATGTCCCTATCCATTTGACAAGAGCATTCCAATGCCTCCTTTTCCTACACACTTTGTGATGCCTAAGTTTGATAAGTATAGAGGAAAAGGGGATCCTAAGGCACACATAAGACAGTTTTTCAGAGCTTGCATTGAGGTAGCAGCAGAAGAGACATATTTGATGAGATTATTCCCACAAAGCCTAGGTGATCAAGCTATGGAATGGTTCTCCCAACTCCCACCTGGCATTAAGTCATGGGGTGACCTAGCAGAGGCATTTATTCAACATTTCTCCTACAACATAGAGACAGACATATCAGTCACTACTTTGTGCAACACCAAGCAAAAAGAGGGAGAGTCTTTTGCATCGTTTTTACAAAGATGGAGAAATCTAGCCAGCAGATGCTCTTGTGAAATTCCACAAAAACAAATGGTAGAAATGTTCACCCAGAATGTTAACAAAGAGATTGATTATGACTTAAGGAAAGCTTGTTTGTCCACCTTCAAGGACGTCATTGAAAAAGGCTTAGCAATAGAAAAGGTCCTAATTGAACAAGGAGTCATTAAGATATTCAAGGAAAACAAAGATGACTTTAAAGGAAAAGACAAGCCAAGATTTTGGAATAAAAACAAGAACATAGTCAATGATGGTGTTGTTGATGCCAACATAGTGCGACCCAAATTCATCTTTTCGGGATCAAGTTCTACAAAAAATCAAGTGAATACTCACATAACTTCCAGATCACGAAGGAAGTACACCCCATTGGGAGAACCACTTGAGTCAGTTTTCAAAAAGCTAGTGGCAAACAAGGTAGTCACTATTTCAGATTTTCCTCCATATGAACCAAAGGTTAAACCAAATTGGTGGAATGATGATGAGTATTGTGAATTTCATAAGAGCAAGGGTCATAAGACAGGAAATTGTCATCGACTGAAGAACATCATACAAGATCTCATTGATAGAGGTGACATTGAGATTGAGGGACACTCATCCAATCAAGAACATGAGATGTTTAAGGAACCATTCCCAAAACATGACAAGGGAAAAGCTAAAGCCACAGATGATCAAACCAACTATACCAGAGCATCCTACAACTATGATTCAACTATCAATCACATCTTGATGGACAATTACGTCTCTACCATTATCATCAAGGACAAAAACCCTGAGAATTCTACCCAGAGACCCAAGATTGTCTTAAAAGGCGTTGGATCTTCTTCTGAACCTACCTCTAAATGTCATGTTACAACCCGTTGAGGTAAAATCACTTTGCAAGGTGCTCCAGCCAAGAACACCCCATCTTCATCAACCAAGCTTGAGTATGACCTTGTAGAACAATTAGGGAAAACACCCGCGCTCATCTCCATCCTTGAGCTTTTACGCATATCCCCCGCACATAAAGCCATTCTTGATAAAATCTTGAGAGACACTGCCATTCCTACTGATCTGAACGTGGACCAGTTTCAAGCCATGGTGGGATACCTTTCCATTCCACATTCCCTTACATTTACAGAAGCCGACGACGCCTCCGTAAGTCAGCCACATAATGCACCACTACACATTGAAGCCTTCATACACAAACATTGAATAAAATGAGTCCTGATAGATGGGGGAGCTGGTCCAAACATTTGTACATTGAGCACAATTAAACAATTGAGATATTCTGATAAAGTTGTGAATTCTACAAATCAAATCACCATCAAGGCATATGATGATGAAGAGCGTTCATCCAAGGGCATAGTCACTTAACATCTCAGAGTTGGGCCAGTTACGAAGGATGTGGTTTGTCAAGTCTTAGATCTAGATCTCACTTATAACATATTGCTAGGACGTCCTTGGATTCATGAAATGAGGACTGTCCCATCCACATATCACCAATGCATTAAGTTTCCTCACTATGGAGTGGAGGTAACAGTTAACAGTGATCCTAATCCGTTCATATACTGCAATAACCTGAGATAAAAAACTGAGACCATCATTCCCAGTAATCGCGAAGCTGTTCCTTCTTTGGCATACATTGATCCAGAGTCATTAAAACCTTCGACATCAAAACAAGGTGAGCTTAAAGGCAAATTTCAGGACAAGGGCATGGGGGAATACACTTTAAATCAGACCATTTACTTACGAAAAGTCATGAGTTCACCAAAAGAATATGGAAGACCACATCCTAACAAGCAAGTATCCATCATGGTACTTAAATGGGACCCTACTACCTTTCAAAGATGGGGCGAACTGGAAGAGGAAGACTTATACAAAATGCTTTACAAAGACATTGAAGATGATACACAAGATCACATCAGTCTACCATGTGAGAAATATGGCAAAGGTTTCAAGATCCTACAAAAATTCAGGTATGATGGAAAAAACCCTCTTGGGTTACGAAAGGAAGGCATCATTGAACCTTTACAACCTGAATTGACTTTCAAAACGGAACGCTCAAAAGGACTTGGTTTCTTGACTTCCAAGGTCCACACTCAAAGGACAGAAGAAGCCTTACAAATCAAAGCTACCAAAATTCAACAAGAGGTTCGCTATTCCACAGACTCCAACGAATGGGAATGGGGTTCAGACAAATCTTCTAGTGACTACGAGCTCACCGAGACATTCAGAGAGCCAAATGAACCCACAGAAGAGGAGGAATTTTATAAAAGGTTCAAAGTTGGTCAAGAAACAACCCATGAGGATTCCACACAGTCCTTGTCTCAAGGTTCTAGGTTGAAATCACATAGGATGAGAACACCTGTCCCAGAATGCGCTACTAGTGATGATAATTTGGATTCGTTTGCGATCGAGACTGATGAGGAGAGCGCCATCGATGACCTCGATAATTACCTTGACATACCCGAATATAACTGCATCTTCACTCTTAGCCCCGCTAACTTCGAAGACATTAAAGGCCTTCCCCTCGTTCACCACCAACTCATTGACTGGGATCGTGAAGGACCTGCACAGTTTGACACATTCCAAAATGATGAAGCTTTTATTGACTATCTTGGCATACGAGATGATCTTCCCCCTGGGGACCATAAAGCAGGATACACTATAGAACTCAATAGCGTGGCATATTTTGGTGAGGGTGTCGGACCTTCTAGTCATAAAAATGTGAAAATAAGAACAAACCAAGGGTCTTATGGCGAAAACCACACTGTGGCGCTATCTGACCCCAAAAAAGTAAAAAGAAAGGATGTATCTGAGGGTGAAAACCTCTCTGAGGCACCCGAAGATGGAAGGCTCAACATTCTCCCAACATCATATGAGGAAAATTCATCCATGTTGGTAGAAGAGACTATCAAAACAAACATTGGTATAGAAGAGGTTCCACACAACATATTCCAGGCTCAATCGTTGACGGAGTCAGAAAGGTCAAAATTCATAAGTTTCTTCAAAGAACGACAAATCAACTTTGCCTGGTCATACGCTGATATGCCTGGATTAGATCTGGATTTGGTAATGCATCATTTGATAGTTAAACCGAGGGCAAAACCAGTGAAATAGAAATTAAGAAAGATGCATCCACAAGTCGCATTATTGGTCAAAGCAAAGCTTGAGAAATTATTGGATGTCAGATTCATATGCCCAATTGATTATCTTGAATGGATCTCCAACTTAGTGCCTGTCAGTAAACCAGATCGCAGCATCAGAATATGTACAGATTTCAGAGACATCAACAAAGCTTGTCCAAAGGATGACTTCCCATTACCAAATATTGACTTGATTGTTGGTCTCACAACAGGTCATGAAATGTTATCATTGATGGATGGATTCTCTGGTTATAATCAAATAAGGATCGCGCCCGAGGATCAACACAAAACATCATTCACTTGTCCTTGGGGAACTTTGTGCTGGAATGTCATGCCCTTCGGGCTAAAAAATACAGGTGCTACATATCAAAGAGCCATGACTACTATCTTTCATGATCTCATGCACGTAACTGTGGAAGATTATGTCGACGACCTCTTGGGCAAATCAATAGACAGAAATACACATTTGGACATACTTTCAGTCATCTTTTATTGGTTGGAAAACTACAAAGTAAGATTAAACCCCAAGAAATGTGTTTTTGGAGTATACTATATTAGTCTCACATTGGTGGGATATGAGCTAAACTACACACCAATTGAGCGTGCATGTCTCAGCATGGTCTTTGCTTCGTAGAAATTACGACATTACATGCTCACTCATAAGACTAAGTTGGTTGCAAGAATTGATCCATTGAAATACCTTCTCAATAAAGCAACACTTACTGGGCGACTAGCCAAATGGGTAATGATCCTGAGTGAATTTGACATCGAGTATGTGGACAGAAAAGCAATAAAAGGACAAGCCATTGCAGATCAATTAGCAGATGCCCCCATGATAGATGATGTTCCTCTAAGTTCATAATTTTCAGATGAATCCATTTTAACAATGTCACATGCAAAGCCATGGCAACTGTACTTTGACGGCTCATACACATAGCATGGGGCAGGAGCTGGCATCCTCTTTATAACTCCTCAAGGGGATTCTATACCAAAGTCATACCGCTTATCATTTCCTTGCACTAACAATATAGCGGAATATGAGGCATTATCAACTGGATTACGGATCGCAGTTCAGTGGCAGATCCAGGAACTTCATGTTTTTGGGGATTCTCAACTTGTAATCCGTCAAGCAACTGATGATTACCAAACAAAAGATGAAAAATTAATGCCTTACAAACAAATGGTGGATGACCTAAAACAACACTTCACAAAGATAGACTTTGAGCAGATACCAAGAGAGCAGAATCGAGCCGCAGATGCCATGGCTACAATTGCTTCACTGAACGATCTACCTCCAAATGAGACCCGCTATGAGTTCTTGGTGGATAACCTTTTGGTTCCTTCATATGAAATCATTCCTACTGAGATGATATGTGTTGTCGGTCCTGAGTCCCAGTTATATGGTTCCATTTTCACATACCTTCGTGACAATACCCTACCTCCTGATCTATCAAATAACCAACGTCGTACTTTCATTCACCAATCCTCTCGATATGTGATTTTAGCTGATATCCTATATCGGCGAGGTCTAGATGGCACTCTTCTTAGATGTTTAGAAAGTGACAAAGCTCAGATTGCGTTACGTGAAGTACATGAAGGGATATGTGGTCCACATGCTAGTGGTCCTACCTTAGCCAAGAAACTCATCAGGACTGGATATTACTGGCCCAATATGGAAAAGGACTCATATCAGTTTGTCAAGAAATGTAAGCAATGTCAAATTCATGGAGACCTCATACATGCGCCAACGTAAGAACTTCAACCAATTGCATCTCCTTGGCCCTTTTGTCAGTGGGGACTCGATCTCATAGGCAAGATTCACCCTCCTTCTTCCAATGGTCATAAATTCATTATCACTGCCACAGAATATTTCACAAAATGGATTGAAGCCGTGCCTCTTACACAAGTCACTGGAAAATAGATTGCTACGTTCATCCTCAACTATATCATTTGCCGATACGGTATTCCTGTTTCCATTATCACTAATAATGGGCGTCCCTTCAAAAATCAGGATGTTCGTGAACTCTGTGACCGCTTCCATATTTCCCATCATTTCTCCACGCCATATTACCCCCAAGGTAATGGTCAAGCTGAGGCATCTAATAAGACAATCCTTAAAATCCTCAAAAAGACAGTCGACGACGCTGGCCGTAATTGGCATATCCAACTTAATCTTGCACTTTGGGCATACCGCACAAGTGTTCGCACACCCACAGGAGCTACACCCTATTCACTTGTCTACAACGCTGAAGCCATCTTTCCTATTGAGGTCGAGCTACCCTCTTTACGAGTCTCTTTGCAAAACATTATCAGTGATGAAGACTATAGGGTCTCTCGCTTACAAGAACTTGAACTACTGGATGAACGAAGACAAACTGCTTTTAATCATCTCAAGGCTTACCAACAACAAATGAGTCCCAGCTACGATCACAAGGTCAAGCCTCACACATTTGAGGTAGGTGATTTGGTTCTCAGAGAAAATCCTAAAAATCAGCAAGACAGAGAGAAGAAGGGCAAGTTCGAACCAAACTGGCTTGGTCCTTATATCATCACAACAGCATATGGATCTGGGGCATATCAGCTCTCAACTAAAGAAGGTGAACCTTTGGAGGATCCTATCAACAACATGCACCTTCACAAGTTTTACACATAGCTCTTCAGAATATCCTAATTCAAAAATACAAAAAAATAAAAAATTTCAAAAATACAAAAAAATCAAAAATTTTAAAAATACAAAAAAATAAAAAAAATTCAAAAATACAACAAAAAATTATAAAACAAAAAAAATCGTTACTTGGTGAAAACCTGGCAAACAGGCACCTTGTGACACAAAAAACATTGAAAAATCGAAAAAAGTAAAGAGAAATAATTTCGTCCAATGGTGAAAACCACTTCGGTGGCACCCTGGGCAAGTACCATGGTGAAAACTGGGTCACCAGTGCCATGTGTAGCAACGTTGGTCCTCCCTCCTTCAGGATTCTCTTTCATCCTTTCACTTTGCACACACTCACGACCAATTCATCCATAATAAACTTACCCATTCCCATCATGGCTTGTTATTGATCTACTCAAGATTGGTTAGTCATTCATAATAAACCTCCCTTTCCATCCATAATAAATCAGCTCCTATCTGTGGCTAAGGAAAATCCGACGTCTAGTGATGGGTGTGGAACTGAGAACATCACATGTTTCGAGGAGTACAGTTTCTTCCAACTTCCTTCAGTCTATCCGCGCACAGTCCGCAATAAAGCAACATTTGCATCACAGATCTGCAATAAAGTTTCATCTTCTCCACAATAAAGTATTAGTTTCATGGATTTAGTCAGTTTCAGATGAGACACAATAGCAACAATGGGCGTCAACAAATCAAATCTTTCAATAGACTCAGACAACATATGGTTCAGTGCTATCTATCCTTTCTGTGAAAGTAAACATTGTGACCACAATCAAATAAGACTTATACAAGTGACAAGAGACACTAAATTTGAGGACTACAGTGGATGTTGGTGTCAAGTCTTGGTTTTCTTTTGATTTTATCTTTCGGTGACATGTCTTTTATCTTTTTCTAGGATGTCTCTGACTAGAGATTCTATCTCCAGGATGTCTTTGACTAGAAAGGCGAGGATGGGGTATCATCACCTATTTGTATTTGTTGTTTGTGGATTGTCTCTTAGTAATGCTATGACTTGTCCAAGGATATGAGGACACTGTGAGTCTAGTATGAACTGGGGCATTCTTTTGTTTGTAATTGTCTTATCTCCATGCAAACAGGTACAATGACTTTCTGGGTCAAACGTATGCCTCGATTGTCATAACCTACTTGCCATAATAAAGCTCAATGATGATAACACACAAGAAGCTCTTTCATTTTCATATCTTCTGTCTTCCATCCCCCATTCTCGATTGACTTCCATCGTCCTTCTTGAGTCCGCGTAGCCTACTATCACATGACTGAGTATAATGACACACCAAAAACATTTGCATTTCATGTAGTTGCACCTGCATTACCACATATAAGCATTTCATACATACATATAGATATCATAATTGCATCACATCTTGCACACAACACCTGTTAGCACAATTTACATTTGCATTATCATATTCATCTGCATTACATACATTCACATTTACATTTGCATACACATATAAAACATAAAAGAACACAAAAATATTGCATTTCATCATGTACATATTTGCATCCATATCATAAGCATCACATAAAACATACATCATGAAACATACATCACATAGGTACGCATGCATATAGCTGCTGCAAAGAAGAATCATCTCATATATATATAAAGTGTCATGATACAATGATGTCAAAATCATATGGCTACAATCACCCGAAGGTGTCTACATCATCATACAAAAATGGTACAATACTGATACATAGGGAGCCCTCTACGGCTATGATGAACTCCCTCCCTCAGAGCCGGCTGGCCTCGATGGAGGCTGAGCCCTAGAAGGACCCGCCCCAAGATCATCTCTCCTAGCCCTTGTGTCCTCTACAGCCACCCCTCATGTCGCCCTATCCGGACAGAGGAACCCACTGATAACTCCTGCCAACACTATTGGTAGTGCTAATCCTATCCATGTCATAGTATCCCATGCCACATGTCCCACCCTCATCTCTAGTTCTGGATCCTAGAACACTCATCTAAGGGCATCCCTGTCTCCATCTCAATCATACAGAATTAGCTCCCCATCGATTGGTATCTGCAGAATCCTGTATACATCCTCCAGGGTGACTGTCATCTCATCCATCGACAAATGGAAGGTGCAAGTCTCGGAGTGCCACCTCTCTGCTAGTGCAGTCAGCAATCCCATGTTCACCCGAAACTCAGGCACATACAGAATATGTCTTAGACCCATAGCCTCAATAGCCACTCGGTCCTTGAAGGTCAGCTCAGGTCATAATCTCTGAGTCGACGGGAACCTCTCCCGTGACTCCAACATAGGCAAATACTCCTCCAGTCAAGCAAATCAATCATGTCAGTCATAGTGGCATTCACTGTTCATCACAAAATGCTACCTTTTATCTAAGTGCATATGGTACTCTATCCTAGTGACACTCACTTTTCATCACAAAGTGTTGCTTCTATCCTAGTGACACTCACTGTTCATCACAAAGTGTTGCTTCTATCCTAGTGGTACTCTCTGTTCATCACAAAGTACTACGTGTTTGACACTCCCTGTTCATCACAAAGTGCTACTCACATTTGCTCTCACTGTTCATCACAAAGTGCTGCTCATATTTTAGTACTCCCTATTCATCACAAAGTACTATATCTTGGTACTCACTGTTCATCACAAAGTGCCTTGATCTATCCTATCTTGGGGCCTCTGCTTGAGTGAATCTTCTTGAGTAGTTTCCTAATTGGCAACGTATGTTCTATCACAGAATTGTCAATCCTAGGCCTATTTGTTATCCTAGTCTTCCCTAGAGGACTTGCTTGAGTGTATCCTCTCAGCAGCTTATCCAATCGACAGCGTATGTTCATCACAAAACTGCCAATTTGACCTAGACGACACAAATTCACATTTTTTGACACAAACACGCTTTCCTGACATAAACATGCATTTATTACATTACCTAATATGCATTAATGACAACAATACATGCATCAAAGTACAAGGAGGTTTTGTGGTACTTACCAGCTCTCCTACCTCTGCTGGCCTCTGGAATCGGTGAACGCGGTCGAATCTGTGAACAGAGGCCATTGCTGCTGACTGCTGCTGCTCTATCTCGCTCTGCACTCTGATCTCTTGGATGTGTACATGACAATGAGGATGTATTTCCCTCATAGTCTATCTTATAGATTACCCTAGCCCTCATTTCCCAAGTCAGTCTTCACTATCCCGTGACTCTGTCACTTTATCCGGTCAGTTCATTCTAGCCTTTCTTTCTTATCGAGAGATTATCTGCAATCTTTTTAGACATTTTCATCCAATCTCTCGAGGGGGCATATCATTCCCATCTTGGGGCAACTCTGTATCAGTTCATATTATCTTCTTTGAAACAACGCGACAAGCCGCATTGTCTCAAAGAGGGGCAAAATGTAGACACCCAAAATTGTCCAGTCTAATTAAATAAATATTTTATTTATTTAATTATCTAAGCTTAATTCTTCTATTAATTAAATAAATCTTTATTTATTTAATTAATTCATTTATCCTCTTCTAGCCTTATTTCTCATTTAAATAAATACATTTATTTATTTAAATTATCCTTTTCCTAAATTAAATAAATATCTTATTTATTTAATTGATCTCACTCCTTCTATTAATTAAATAAATCTTTATTTATTTAATTAATTCATTAACCTTTTCTACCCATGACACATGTCATTCATCTCTTAATTCATACACTACCTACCCCTTTCATTATTTTATTATTTCTTTTACCTCCCCTCTAATCATAGCCGACCTCCTTTTACACCTCTCAATCTTATCCCTCCATTTCATATAATGTCTTCTATATAAGGAGATGCTTCCTTCATTATCAAACCGTAATCAATCATTCTAATGACCTAACTACTTGATCAATTGACTACTTGGCATATGTGATCCTACTTGCAACCACATTCCATTCTTTGTTGAGCTCTTGTGCACATAAAATCTGAGAGCAAATATATCAAGCAAGATCAATGGAGATAGGAAGAATGGAGATCCAAACCCTATTGGACATGTGATGGTATAATCTTTGTGATTTCGTTTGATTTGCATTGTCTTAGGTAATCTTCATATGTTATGGTGGATCTTTGTTGTTGTTAGGCTAGGGTTTTTGTGGTTGAATTCATTTAGCCTTTCAATATCGTTATTATTGTTATCCATTTTCACCATAAACAACACCATTTACCGCTCTGCGAGGTTTTTGCGCATTTATGGTAGCAACTCACCATCTACCGCAAGCAGTCATATGATGTGACCACCAAAGCTCTATATGCTGCCATAGAAGCTTTGGCCTTGAATCCCTTTGATTCTACCCTGCAACTCCATTTAGCCCAGCTCTGCCATCAAAAACAAGTTGTCGATAGCCACTCTGCCAGAGGAGCTCAAATCAAATCCAGATTACACTAGCTCAAGGTGGACGATAGGGCTTCTAAGGAGTTCTTCGTGGCTCTACGTGCCTATCATACCTCTATAGGGATTAAGAAAATAAAAGAGGGACAGGCTCTTCTCACTGAATTTCCTGACATATTGCAAGCCTTTGTCCGTCATTATAAGAAGGTGTTCACAGCATAGGGAGATTCTCCGGCCAGAACCCAAGTCTTGCAAGATTTCTTAGTCGTTGTTCCTAAATGGCTCTTTGACTCACAATAGGCCTTTTGTGATCTCTTATTGACCATTGATGATCTCAAAGAAGCCGCATTTTCTATGACAGATGACAAAGCCCCAGGCTGTGATGGCTTCCCCTGTGAATTCTATAAACCTCTTTGGCCTTGTGTTGGTCCTGATCTTTATAAGGTCTATCTGGAAGCTTTTCATTCCCACTTCTTGGGAAAAAGGATTAACCAAGGAAACATCGAGTTTATCCCTAAGGCTAGGGACCCAGAGGACATTTGCAATTGGCATCCTATTACCTTGCTTAATGTCTCTTATAAGATCATTGCCAAAGCTTTGGCCCTCAAGATTCGTCATCTCCTACCGCTTATTGTTTGCCTGGAATAGAGTGGATTTATTAAATCCAGGTTTATTCTGGACAATATTATTGTTGTTTGGGAAGGGATAGACAAGGCCAGATGCTCTCAACAATGGGAAATATTTCTTAAGATTGACTTCTCTAAAGAGTATGATTGCATTGAGTGGCCTTTTATCTTGGCTATGCTCAAAGCCCTCATCTTTGGTCCCTGATTCATCCAGTTTGTTCAAATGTTATTTAGAGATGTCGTGGATTGCATCACCATTAATGGGCGACAATCTGAGGCTTTTGGCCTATTCAGATCCATTCACCAGGGATGCCCTCTATCTCCTACTTTATATGTTCTTGCAGTGGAAGGGTTTGGTTACTTACATGCTAATGCTATCACTGGAGGGTGTGTCCGTGGTATCTCCCTGCTTGAGTCACCTTCCCAACTTGTCAATGGACACTTTGTGGATGATTCCTTTGTCTCTCTCATTGAGGATGAAGATAATGTGTAGACCGCTCTTCAGTTTCTAAACACTTTTTGCTTGGCTTCTGGTTCGGCCATTCAATGGCACAAGACACAATGTTATAGGGAATCTTTTCTTCCTGCTCTACCTTGGATCCTTCAATATTACTGGAAGTGGCTTCAGCATGGTGAAATATTTCTCTTTTTGGGCATTCCTTTTTCCTTCCAAGCTTCGCCTTCGGATCTCTGGAAGGTGGTCTTAGCTAGAATCGAGAAAAAGCTTGCCTACTGGATCACCAAGCCTCCCTCTTTGGTTGGTAAATTCCAAGTTTTCTCCAAAGTGTTGGTACTAATACATTTGGCCTAAAATTCCGATGGAGGTTTACGACAGATAAGGTATCTTGTGACCAAATTTGATTTTTTTTGAAAAAATGCCCACATTTGTCAGAATTCTGACGATAATTCAACATTTGGTTTCGACAGAGTAGGAATTGGCAATGAAATTTGTGTTTTTTTAGAAAAAGTGCCCATGTTCGTCGAAATTATGACGATTGCAGGCATTACTTAAAAAAACAAACAAAAGACAAAGTCATTTGATAAACATTATTCCCGCCTCTTTGTCCCATTGACCTCTGCCATCACAAAAAAATTGGGGGAGGGAAACAATTCTCGATTGGGGTGTCTCCAAGATCCGGGTGAAGAAAAAAGGTAGGGTAATCAATGAATTCATTCACAGGATGTTTTCTTGAAGAAACAATTGTTATGTTTGTGACAATGTGTCAAATTTGCTTGCCGTAGTGATGAAATTGTTTGAATTTTTTTCATACAAATGCTTCACATCAGCCACAGACGATAGTTATGGGGTTTAGACATAAATAAACTACCATTCTACTAGACAAGAAAAGAAAATCCCTCAAATTTGATTAATAACAAAGCCTTTGTCGTATCCACAACGACCCTTGCGGTAGCTATAAAACAGTTGAAGGATCATACACTCTTCATGAAGTGTGGTGGAGGTTACCCCAATAAGACACTCATGGAGTGGTGGATTAACAACTTCGAGGGAGTGTAAGTATTAGAACCCTCTTGAATGAATTAATTCTAGTTGAATTCATTGGTTCTTCTCTAAAGGTTTTTTTGTAATATGGGAGTCTACTCTTCTTTGACAGTTTAAGCTTAAATTGCATAGATTGGGTCCCCAAATTCTGCAATAAAATGTAAAATTAGGAACCCTTTATGTGGAGCAGTCTTGCCAAACTTCTTGTGAAATATTGGAACATAGAAGTCCTAATTAAAATAGGAGATTCCCTTGGCTACTTTGTGGGGATAAATAAAGATTTTCTTAATGGTAGGCCATGCTCAATGACTAAATTAGTCAATGAGTTTGATTTGAATGTTGGGATCATGGAGGAATTAGAGATTATATTTAAGAATGGGATATGGTTTTAGAAGCTTGTTGTAGAAAGGGGTTGGTTTGAAGAATGGTGCCTCCCAAAGAATAGCTTTGAAGCTAGATTCTCATTAGGAGAACCAAAAGAGTCATAGGTAGGGAGAAAAGGGTGTGTAGTGCCCATAGATTATAAGAACCATAATTAAATCTTGAACATCCTCAAGGAGACAGAGGTTGGCTATGCCAAAGAAGAATAAGGGGAAATGAAAGAGCAT
Organism: Cryptomeria japonica; assembly: GCF_030272615.1. Classification (NCBI taxonomy): domain Eukaryota; kingdom Viridiplantae; phylum Streptophyta; class Pinopsida; order Cupressales; family Cupressaceae; genus Cryptomeria; species Cryptomeria japonica. Next base: position 589,570,696 of record NC_081413.1, on the reverse strand, counting down.
TGTGAAAGAGGAAGAAAACATGGAGGTTACTAAAAAGCGTAAAATTTCTTTGCTATCTGAACAAGTGTCAACATCTCCAAGAAAACCCTCTAAGGTGGAAGGATACTGAATCCCTACTTAGAATGCCACACTAGTTAAATCCTAAGAACTCTAACAACCACTCCTATCAGCAGGAAAACAACAATAGAAGATAGGGAGAGACTAGAGAATTTTTGGTTCCCTTATTAGGATATCAATGATTAGTTGATGAGGATAGCACGTGGGTGCTTGGATTTATTACAAAATGATCAATTAAATGATCCAGGGTTAGGGGAGGACATTATAGAGGAAGATGGATTATAAGGAGAGGAGTACAATATTTTGTTTGACAATCTGTTAGAGCAAGATATTGAAGATAGTGAGGATAGGTCCTAGATAAAGATGGCTATTAAATAGAAAACTTCCAATAAATCTATCCTAGATTGAGGAAAGAGAAAATGAAAAGATAGGAAATTGTTATATAAATTGAGAACCAAGGATGGTGAAGTATAGAGAAAGTTTGAAAAAGTACTATTACTGAGATCATAGAAGGGTGGCCCACTTCCCTAGTGGGCATGAAGCTCCTATCAAGGAAGGGCCTCTAATACCCATAACAAGCAACAATTGGTCAAGCATAGGATTGAGTTTGAAAAGGCATATATACTACTACTACAAGAAACCAAATTGTCCACATTAGAAATGAAGACATTTTCCAAGAAAGAAAAGAATGTGAAGCTGGGGGTGATCCAATTTGAAGGGGCATCTAGTATCCTAGCTATCTTTTGGAGCTCTTCTCCAATAGATATGGAGAGGATAGGAAAGGGTTTAGTGCTAGGAGTTATTATTCTTCTCTATAGTTTGTAATTGTATGGATTTGTGTCTACCAAAATACCCTTTTCTCATTACATCTTAGGTTTATGTTTTAATGCTATCCTACATATTTAGGACAAGAGGGTGGCTATTTTGAGGTTTAATTAGTCCCAAAGAGACTTCACTTATTGGGTAACTAGGAACAATCTTCTTGAGACTAGTTTAAGGAATGAGGCTTTTGCCTAGAACAATAGGAGGATGGGCTTTAGTAATATTATAGAGATGATCGATAGTTATCTCTTTTGTAAGGATTTGGCATCCTTCCCTTTTTGCATGGAAGTGTCAATTATTCCTTGTTCTAGCTTAGATCATTGACCCATCTAGTTGAAACTTGTGGGTGACAAAAATATATGTAAGAGTCCATTCAAATTTGAAAACATGTGGATGAAGGATGCAAATTTCTTCAATATGATAGTTGAATGGTTGGGTGAGGATCATCTAATAGGATCTAAGCTATTATGATTTGTCTCAAAATTGAAATCAATCAGGCTAAAGTTAGGGGAGAAGTTGTCGAGATTGAAATTAATCAAGCTATTTTGACTAGAATATTGATCATTTCAAAAACATATTTGAGTCTAAATAGGAGTTATAGGTGAAGTTGATAGACTTAAATGAGGGATTATTGAAGGAGGGATTGTTGAAAGGTTGTTGAAGGATGGCATAGACTCTAGGGTTGCTATGGCAAAGTCTCTTATGGAAAATAAGGTACATGGGAGGACACAAGAAGCATGACAGAAGTTTGTAACCTTGATCTTCTAATTATGGTGGGGCGTAGGAAACATAGGGTTATATGAGAGGCACATGTTATGTATATGTTAGTATCAGACAGAGAGTGCCCACAAGGTTTTAGAGTAGGTGGACACCATCCTAGAATGTCAAAGTAGATAGTTGAAAGGTGGGTCTTTACCCTCCCAACCACTCAACATATGCCTTTAAGTAAACAACCTTCGATACACAATTCAAAATTTTTGACATCATACCAATTGATAACAATTAGATCTAAGAATCTTAAACCTTGAAAAAAATATGAATTTAAACAACTAAAATTTGGACCATGCCCATTATCTAGCCTAAGGATAAAATCATATATGTGATTCTTATATGATAAAAATACTAGCACATATGCATTTTAAAATATTATGTCTAAGGCTTTTGTTGTGGAAGTTAGGGTGGTTGTCACCTATGTTCCAGAAGACCAAGAGGTTATGTACACAATCTCCCAATAGAAGGGCAATTTCAAGCATTACCTCTCTCCCCCATGACTATTCACGAAGAACTTCCTCAGACAAAGGACTATTGGCCTCCATGGGATCAAAGAAAAAAATTGAATTGCATAGACTGTAGATGATGTGGTAGTGTCCTTTGTGAATAACTCTATACTATAACTGAAAATTCATGAGGGAAACTGCAAGATAGTGAACTGAAATATATTCTTGAAAAGTGTGAAGAATGGAACTTGGTCTGGGTGGGGCCAGGTGAGGTGGCTCCTCCATAGGTTAATGATATAGAAATTATATTAGGATTTGAAAAAGATCACACTCGTGGAACTTCTTGTGCGACTGATCGATTGCACTGTTTGGGTAATGCATTCCAAATAGATATAGTTGCATACCATTTATCTGTCTTGAAATCATTTTATCCTAATGGCATTAAATTTCTTTCTCTATTTTTTGGTATTGGTGGAGTAGAGGTTGCTTTGCATCAACATGGGATACATTTAAGTTGTGTTGTATCTTTGGAAATATGTGAAAAGAACAGGCTTGTCTTAATAGTCGGTGGACAAAAACCCAACATACAGGTAGGTTGATTTAGAGGGAAGATGTCCAAGATTTGAATACATAAGTACTGGAGGACCTAGTAGACAATGCTTTCAATACCAAAAAATAGATAAAGAACTTTAATGCCATCAAGATAAAATGCTTTCAAGATAGATAAATGGTATGCAACTGCATCTATTTGGAATGCATTACCCAAACAATGCAATTGATCAATCGCACAAGAAGTTCCATGAGTGTGATCTTTTTCAAATTCTAATATAATTTCTATCTCGTCAACCTATAGAGGATCCACCTGACCTGGCCCCACCCAAACCAAGTTCCATTCTTCACACTTTTCAAGAATATATTTATGTTCGCTATCTTGCAGTTTCCCTTGTAAATTTTCTATTATAGTACAGAGTTCTTCACGAAGGAAACTACCACATCATCTAGAGTCTATGCAATTCAATTTTTTTCTTTGATCCCATGGAGGCCAATAGTCCTTTGTTTGAGGAAGTGTTTCCCGAATAGTCATGGGGGGGAGGTAATGCTTGGAATCGCCCTTCTATTGGGAGATTGTGTACATAACCTTTTGATCTTCTAGAAGCTAAAAAGTACTTCGAGTCCACCAACTCTCGTTCCACACCATATAAATTTTTGGATATTGTCTTCCAAATATCCTTCGGTGCAAAAGCATCATTCTCATAATAGAAAAAAGGTGGCCCTTGCATGAACACATTGATTTCCTCCAAGTGTGGCCCAATAGGTCTCCTCGGAACTCCAAAACTAGTTAGTCCCTCTAGACATAAATTAGAGACCACATCACACACTCCAGATATTATTTGTTTGTATTACATACTCTCAATGTATTTATCACCCTTTAACACTTTTCTCTTCTTTTCTCCAATTGCTCTCTTCTAGGTAGCTGATGAGCTTGTTTCCATGTCATTCGAGATAATGCCTGCTTGCTTTCTTTAATGAAATTTACTTGCACATGACTCTTCAAATTGTATCTTCTGCTTCTGCAATTTTTTTGATTCTGTCGAAATTCCGACGACATCTACAGAAACAACCGACAAGGATGTTGTATGTCCAACGACGCTTCCTTGTCGAATGGTTGTCGATGCATGGTAGTGGGGGAGTGTCGGCATTCAGATGCTCCTCTGACGACATTTGTAGTTAGAGGAGAGATCATAGCCACCATATGAAGAGTTCATATAGTGGTCAGAATTTCAATGTTCAATGGCATCGTCGGGAAGTTCGACGACGAGTTTTCGATGGCTACATTTGTCAATAGTTAGACAAAAAATAGTCCGACTTCTGACGATAAGTTGTCAGAAATTAGCCCTGAATGTACTAGTGTGGCCACCACCCATGTCTACTACTCCTCATGTTGGGCTCCTTCAAAGGCCTCTTACATGAAGTTGGAAAGACTTCTGCGAGCGTTTCTTTGGGCCGCTGGGTCTGACCATCATGGTTTTGACACGGTTGCTTGGGAATACGGTTGTTTCTCCAAGGAGTCCGGAGGGCTTGATCTTATTTCTACCCAGAACCAAGGGCTAGCCTTATGTGCTAAATGGGTTGTCAGAGCTTTATCTGGTGACAAAGCCTGGAAAATTCTTCTTCGGCATTGCATTTCTTTAGGATTTCCTTCCAAAAGGCCAGCTTGGAAGGGGATTGGCTTGCAAACCTTTCTCACCATGAAGGATCCTATTCAGATACAGGGTTCTTTTATGGTAAAAAGTATTTGGCATGCTTGGGAAGCTATCAAGCCTTGGCTTCGATGGGCCAACGATGGCTTTCGGGATGACTTATCCATGAATCAACACAACCTCTGGTGGTCACCTCTTTTTCAGGTGCAAGGGTTACCTATGGCCAAACTTCAGGGTGTGAGTTCTCTGCGCTTTCACAAGCGTGACATTCAAACACCTAAGGATATTTTTTCTAGTTCTTCTATGAGCCTCCAGTCGTGGGAGGACCTCCAGGTCCATTTTTGCCTGTCTCGGCCAGATTGATAGACTTATGACCTTCTAGTCTCGACCCTTCCCTCAAATTTACTTCATAAGCTTGGTATTTGGTCTGTCAGACCTTGGTGGAAAGACTGTAAGTGGTATTCTTGGACTTCTTCTCAATCAGTGGTGAATATTTAAATGTTCCACCACTGATTGAGAATATGAACCATAGGCAAATGAGGAACCAACCATTACCTCCCCCCCATGACTATTCAAGAAATCAATAATAAATATATAATTCCAAAAGTGGAAAATAGGAATTTATAGTTAAATGTAGGTGGGTAGACAACTAGAAACCCAAAGTGGGGGTGAGAGATCATCAATAATAAATATATAATACCAAAAGTGAAAAATAGGAATTTAAAGTTAAATGTAGGTGGGTAGACAACCAGGTGTGTGTGTGTGTGTGTGTGTGTGTGTGTGAGTGTGTGCGTGCAGAGAGAGAGAGAGAGAGAGAGAGAGAGAGAGAGAGAGAGAGAGAGAGAGAGAGAGAGAGAGAGAGAGAGAGAGAGTATTATATCATAGGAAATGATAACTTGGTTATAGGTAATTGATGTTAGTGAAAAATCTTGAATATACCCATAAGAAATTATATTTTGAAAGTCTTTATTATACATTGAGTTCATATAATTAGAGTGGAAATCAAAGATGATACTAAATCATTAAAGTGTATTGGTGTCACCTTGAAGAACATCATTTTAAATAGCTTTGAAACACCATTTGAACATGGGGCCAATACATAGAGAAATTGTATGCTAGTAAGGTTGAGTCAATTTGACCTAGAATGAGTGGTTATAACTTTTGTGGAATCAAGTAAATCCTTATATTTATTTCCATCTCACCCATTCTAATAGCATTTAGAGAAGAAGAGGAGTAAGATGACAATTAAAATAGTAAGAGACCATAAATAAAAATGTGCAAATGATCAACCAAATGAGGTGAGTAAAAAAATAAATATCATTCACATTAAATATTGATTTAGAGATAAGTTGTAGTAATACTATAGAGTTAATCAAATCCTAATTATAATAACTTCTGATTGAAAGTAGATTAAAAAGTTAGCTTCCCTTAATTGTTTACCATGTAGAGTTGTAGAGTGATTAAATGAGTCATTCATTTTAAAAGATTCAAATGAGGCACAAACTTTAACAATTAATGAAAGGGTAAATGAAAACAAATGTTATGATCATTATAGAAATTCTAATTTTAAATCTTTATACTCTATGTTTGAAGATGAGTCATAGAACACAATATTTTCAATTTGGTTGATTCTCATATTGGCATTATATGGGTAGCTTGATTTTCTTATCTATAACAATGGATGAATTCATATGAGATAAAGTCATCCTTATTTTGTGTATGAAACAACAATATTATTTCTATTTGAGAAAGAAAGCAACGTTCTGTTTGGGCACTAATAAATTGAAGTGGAGATAATTATGCATTTTCAAATAATTTCTTAAAGTTTATAACTTGGCATCAAGCACTACTACACATTTTTATTAGTAACTCTTTCCAAAATGTTTTGGCTATATCTATTTTAGATAGAAAATTTTTGTTCAAATTATTGCATAATTGATTATGTGTACTTAGAATGTGTCCTAATATTTGTAAAATTCTTTCCAATAAAATTCTAGTTTGACTTCTTCCTCGCAATTTTCTGGATTGTAGATTTCATTGCTACGGTCTTTTTCTTCCTATTTTGTGAGTCTCCCTTTCAATGTTGATTGGGAGTGTTTTTTCTAAGATCTAGATTATTAGAGGGGGCATCTTCCCTTGTGTTTTCTCCTACAAGGCTTTTGGTTGTTGTTGTTGAGGCTAGTTTTGTATACCCTATTGTGGTGGCTTCTACCAATTATGGTGATCCTGGTCCTATTGGGGTGAGTTGAGGGGTTTTCCTTGCTCCTACATACCCAATTGTTGTGTTTGTAGGGGTTCATGCTAGTAATAGGTTTAGGGGTACCTTTCAAAATCCTTGGTCATTCATGTTCTAGTTCATTTCTTGACTACACTTTTCGTTGTGCTTGTTTTCTAGGAATGGCTAGGTGATTGTATTGTTTCAAGGATTCTAAGCACATTCCAAACCTAGTTTGTTTTTAAATCTCGGTGGTCCCTTTCCTTATATGAGAGATTCTTTGTTCAAGGTGGTCCTATAGGAAAAGGTTTTAGGGAGCCTTCAAAACCCGTTGGTTGTTGTCTATTCCCTTAGCTGCTTTTGTCTTAGCTTAAGTTTTTTTTTTTGAATTTGGTTCGAGGTTCTTACCTAGAGCCAGGTTTGATCTAAGAAAATTTTAATCTAAATTTTTTTAATGTAATATAGGTTCTAGATGCTTTTTCCTATCAGTTTGATGCTCCAGTCAAAAGCATCTCTTTTCGTTTTGGTTGTCTCATTGCTTGTAAGATCCTCTTTCTGCCTAGTTGGTTGTTATATAAGGGTTTGGACCCTCTCTTGATTTACCTAGTCTTTAGACTAATTCAAAATATTCTAGCATGACCTTTTTGAGTTGGAAGTAGTTAAGTCACATTAACAATGTGTTAAAATAATGAATAATTTAATAATTTTTTTTAAAACCTATTATAAAGTGTGATAGAAAAATAGAATTTTACCTGATCATAAATCATTTATTAGTTTCTTCATATAGTGATGGGTTTGAAGACAAGGACCGCCTAATGAGAACGTTTATTCAAGATCTCTAACTAGCTTAGTTTTTATTTTCTATCACTAATGTATCCTACATTGCATGATAAAATATCATGTCTTAATTCTCCCTAATTGGTCTTTTATCTCAATTTTTTCAAATAAAAATAAAACAAATGATTATATTTCTTTCTTTAGTGTTATCTTTCTCTAGATTAATTAATTAGGGATTATATTAGAAACATTTCCCATGAAATGAATATAATATAAAGATTACATCCATAAGAGAACAAATCACCATTATATTCTATTATAAAGTATCTATACAAAATATGAAGGAACATTAAATTACCATTACAAACCAAAAAACCCCAAAATAGTGAAAATTGATATAAATTTATGAATGTCTCCCTACAAACACCACAAACATAACCAACAAAATCATAAATAGCAAGGGATTAAAAAAACTCAATAATGCCAAAATCTTGAATTCACTATACCACATTACAATCCACTAGGTATTCAACCTCTATTGTATTAGGGTTCTACATTACATTTGTCAAGACAATACCAACTATATGATCAAGTAATGGAACCTATTTCATGAAATAAATCCTTCCTATGCCAAGCTCTATGGATCTTATATCTAAAAAATAATTGAATTGTGAAGATGCTAGAGACATCTACTTGCCACTTACTCTGAATCACCATGAAAGTTGTCAACACCTACCATACATCTACACAAAAATTATGAAGAAATAGCAACTTACAATTCACTTTCAATTATTCACTGTTTATAGCTAAAAATCCTAAAGGATTTGAATGAATGCTCTTGAAATTATTACTAATGATTTTCTTCCATATTTATCACCACTTCTTCCTTAACTTTAATATATGCATATCTTTAAATGTGTAGGATATAAAAAACATATAATCCTTACACTCTAAGCTACACTGGGGATATATACTACTAGAATCAATATGAAATCCTCCCATATGTAGGCCTTCTAATGTAGGGGACATGATTAACAAAACTACTAATTAAGGAACATCAAGGCAACTATTTCATTAGAAGTGAAGGTTTAAATCAATCTCGTATCCATGAGTTGACTTGTTCTTAAGAGATCCTTTCTAATAATGATGCTTGATTGTCATGGTGGTTATTACACTATATACCACCCAAAGAATAAAAATATAAATTGCACCAAAATGCCACATCATAGGTTATTACCAATAATAAGATAGAATAGTCAAAAATCACCACATTATGTGAATTCAACAATGTTCCCATTAATACTACATAAATGTAGGAAGATTATTTAATATGTAATATATTATTACAACCCTATTTTACTACACCAAGATTAATTAACTATTTCTAATACCTCAACTCAAAAATATTTTGATTTTTCTTTGCAACCCATGTGAAAGAATGTTATCTTCAAATATGATGGCATTAGGATCCTTGAAAGTCGCTCACTTAATCATTTTTGGAGCATAAAGATGAAAACTTCCTTGATTTCATATATATAAAGGGTAAATCCTTTTTCTCACATTATTGATAGATAACAAGAGTTAGAAGTTGGGTTTTTGCGCTTAAGAGCATCATGAGGCAATGAAGAGGGTTTCATTTGTTCCTTTTGTTTTAATTAATTTTTTATTGGTTCTTTGCCATATATAATTTTGGTTTAGTTAATAAATTCAATCTCTATGTCCATAAGAAACATATATTTAATATGACGGAATTAGAGCTACAAACATAGTATCTAGATTTTACTTAAGTCGATCAAACTACTTCATTAGTGTATTGAAGGTTTGGATGTGATATGAGACGAATAGAGGATGTCTAAAGAGGGTGAGAAGAGGGAATAGAATGATAGTGGAAGGAAAATCACTCTATAAATGAAAAGTTCTCATAAGATGACAAGAGGAATGATATAAGAAATCATTATAGTATTTAAATGAGTAAAACATTATCTAACTTTAAAATGATAATTTTAGCTTGAACATGAATCATTACATTTTGATGCACTGTGAAATGGAAAAGGTTAGCAAATGACAAATAACACAAGACACAAGAAATCGTTAGTGTTAGTCAATCAAAAACTAATCTAAACAGGCATATCAAAAGAGATACTAAAATCATGCCAATATATCTAACAAATGAAACAAAGATAATAAGGCATCTCCAAATGCCTCTTAGCATGCTCTTAGCTCCTTCTCCCTTGTTCCTCTCCTCTCCAAGTTCCAAAATAGTGTAGCTCTCAGCAGCTTTTTGCACTATGGATGCTTATGGAGGATTGAGATTTGAGTATTTTTGCTCCAAATGTAAAATGAAAAGCTAAAATACTAGATGCTATTAAAATGATTGATTTTAACCAAAATAACAAGATATTAGTTTGCTATGCTAAATGCTCTCTAAAATGCCTATAGGTTAAATGCATACAAGTTTTCTAGGATGTGGATTATGAAGAAATGGGCTCTATTTATAGGAAAAATGGAGTAATGGATGGTTGAGATTTGGCAATCTTAACAAGGGTCAGGATTGACTGATTTCAAATTCATGTGAGGGCTTTCAACCCAATCCCAGGATGACAAGTGTCAATGTGAGATAGGTTGAGAGGAGAGGGAATAAGCATTAAATGCTTGATATGACCTGAAAGTCAACTTGGGGGTTAAGGTCAAGGTTGGTTGAATGAATAAACTCTTTATTCAAAGAATAAAGCTTTTATCCAATGGATAAACTCTTGTGCAAAGGGCAAGAGGGATAAACATGGTCAAAGCAATAAATGTTTGGGGATACAAGTTTGAAATAACCATAAATGGTTATGTAAGAGCCATAAATGGTCATGTAAGAGCCATTAGTGGTTTTGGAAGGCTTTGGAGGTTAATTTGTTGAACACACAAAGCATTAAATGCTTTTCAAAGACTTTTGAAGTCTTTGAGAAGTGACTTCATTTTGCTTAGGAATGTGACGATAATTAGGGGATGGATTAGGTTAATTAGGAAGGGGTTTAGAAGAATCTAGAAGGGGATTTAGGAATGCAATTAGATTTGGTGGGTGAGGGAAAATAGGATTTTATTAAAATAAAAATTCATTTATTTCAATAAATGTGTGCAAGTTGCATTTGTAGGAAAATGCAAGTGGGGAGGGGATAATGATTTAAATAAATATTTTATTTAATTTATTTAAAAGAGGAAAAGGGGGATTTAATTAAATAAATAGATTTTATTCATTTAATTGATTGTGAATTTGGTTTAATGAATTAATTAAAATAAATTGAATAATTTATTTAATTAATAGGAGAATGTTTGGAGATGAATTAATTAAATATTAATTTAATTAACTGATGGCTAGTGGATTTTTAATCAAATAAATAGCGAATATTTATTTAATTAAGCTGGACATATTTGTGTGACTACATTTGCCCCTCTTTGAGACGATGCGGTTTATCGCGTTGTTTCAAAGAAAGAAAAACTGGTGTGAAGAAAATGCCCCATAAAATATATATATTTAATGGGTGGTATGCCCCCTCGAGAGATGGGCTGAAATTTTTTGAAAAATCGGGCGATCTCTCGAAAAAGAATGAAAATTGGCAGGGTGTTAGAAGAGAAGAAGTGAGCAATACGGGTGAAAAATAGAAGAAATTGGGGGAAAAATGGAGAAAAGGGGGGCTCAGGAAGTTCACGGGGACCACGGCAGTGAGCGGGGGTAAGTTATGGTGATGGCGAAGGGTTTAAATGGGGTGAAAGGGATGAAAACATGATCATTTGTGACCGCGACCAGTGTGAAACTAGAGCTCTGATAGTGACATTTTGGAGGAGTGAGCAGCAGTCAGGATGCCGGTACCGATTACAGAGCACAGATTTGAGCGAGTCCGTCGGTTCCAGCGGCCAGACGACTACGGACCAGCGGTACACAAATTTGAATGTTGAATTTTTATGCATTTTTGATATGCTTTTTGCTGAGTCCAAGTTGAGTCGAAGCAATAGCACTGAAACTATGGTTTTGACACTATTGCCCAATTAACTAGTGCTACAGTGCCGCAATGGCGCTATTGGCCTATTGTTTGAGCGCTTTTGAAATGTTTTAGCGCTATTGTATGCATGTTTAGGCACTATTGATTAATAAGCGCTATTGAGTGCTTAATTGAGTGTTATTGCTCTGAATTAGCGCTACTGTGTGGTTATTTTAGCACGTTTGTAGTTTGAGCACTGTTTGATAGCTTATTGAGCGCTTTTGTATGGGGTTTAGCGCTATTGTTGATAAACTAGTGCTTTTGTTTTAGGATAAATAGATGCCCTAGTTTGGATGAAGAAAATCTCCCGATGCTAATGATGGATGGATGGCGATGTGAAGTGGTAGTTATTTTGAACCATAGTAGCTTGATGAGACTTAGGTCATTTTTAGGATAAATGCCTGTTGAAGTCGAGGTTGCCATGATTATTTACCTGTTGAGACCCGAAGATACTTGATCAAAGTATCTGTTGATAGTCTAGGTTTAAACTTAAGAAAGTTTGAAACAAAACAACTGATGATGATTGATGAATGTCCATGTGTAGGAGGATCTAGGCATGTTGCAGTTACGCGAGAGACATCCGACGACACAGGGGTTGCAGGATCGATTGAAAGAGGTGGAGAGAGATTATATTGCCACGACTGGATTGTATGAGGTGATGCACATGCCCGTGATTCGAATGAATCACGGATTGATTACAATGTTAGCCGAGAGGTGGCACAGCAAGACGTGCACCTTCCATCTGGCACAGGGGGAGATGATAGTGACCCTGGAGGATGTGTGGCGCATCCTGCGGATTCCAATTCAGGGGGAGCTGGTCACGTATGATAGATCCTAGGGGACACTTGCAGTTCAGAGGTTCTTTGATGAGGATGTTTTTATTGATGATGGCTCTATTGCCTGGGAGGAGATAGCTGTGTTATATGAGCCTCTACCAGCAGTTCTATCAGGTATCGTGGGAGGACTTATGTGTCCTGATAGGCAATCACATGGTTTGGCCGTGGGGTGGGGGCAGGTGATCGAGATGATGATTATCGAGGGGACTCGATTTGCTTGGGGGCCATGCATGCTGGCGCCCCTTTACTAGGAGTTGCATGAGGTGGTTTACCGAGGGAGGGGTTCCTTAGCAGTGGGAGTGATGCTACTTCATATTTGGGCCTGGGAGCACCTACCAGTGACTCGACCAGTGAGTCTGAGGTTCTGCGCAGTAGATCAGCCATATATGTTTATGTATAGTGGCATGATGAGTCAGCCCCACCTGGGGAAGTTAGAGTGGTGGTGGCGGGCATTAGATGATCTAGATGCAGTCATATGGTGACCATACTTGGAGTGCAAGCCATGGGATGATGATGCAGAGGCACTGCCCTATGTATTTATGACCCAGTTCCTCATTGGGAGGACCTCGTACCATGTAGAGAGACAGGTGCCAGGGAGAGTGATGAGGCAGTTTGGACGGTAGCAGGGACTACCTAGTGGATCAGGGGAGTATGCACGAGTGATTCGGGAGAGGTATGCATGGGGGCCAGTGCTGTCATATGACCAGGCACTGGCAAAGTTTCAGACGCTACAGGTGAGATCATGGGACATACGATCGAGGGTCGTGGATGCAAGAGTAGCAGATGAGTACACGCAGTACCAAGTGACGCACCCGATCCTACGGATATCTGATCCAGCAGAGCCGATTCTAGATTTTGAGGATGAGAGGGGACAGAGACGGAGGAGGGCAGGAGGTCGAAGACCGAGGGCAGGTGGAGGAGGTGGAGGAGAGGGTGGAGACAGAGGTGGAGGAGGAGGAGGGTTGGGGATGCGGATTCAGCGGAGAGGGAGAGGTGGACTGCCACTATGGATTGCACAGGGACCGTTGATACAGGGAGGAGCTTGACTAGGTGGGAGGGGTATGGAGAGGGAGATCTCGATGGACAGAGGGGAGAGAGCTACTGGAGAGGGTGGTACAGGTGAGGCTGCTATGGATACCAAGGAGGGAGCCACTGGAGATCTTCGGGATCACATGATAGCACATTTGCAGACTCGGGTAAACGATTTGGAGGTGAAGGTGGCGGCTAGGGATGTGCAGCTATTTGCACAGGAGTTAGAGCTGGCTGTAGTGCTGCAAGAGAGGGATACTGCAGTGGAGAGATTAGCAGAGCTGCAGGAGAGAGTCCGGGTTGGAGTAGGAGCATAGGGGCCTACGGGGGAGGTGATGAGGGAGATGCGGCGAGCACAGGTGGAGATAGAGTACTGGCGGGGGCTATATGAGCAGGTGGTACCATCCAGTTAGCGAGCATTGATCTATTCGTAGATGCGACAGGCTAGATCAGAGCGATCGTAGAGGATGTAGAGTAGTGGGGGTGTGATGGGTCCTCTGCGAAGGGAGAGATCAGGGGATGCAAGAGTGAGTGGGGGTTCGATGAGGCCTCCTCAGAGAGATGGATCAAGTGGTGCGGGTACCAGTTGGGGAGCAGGTGGCGATGGTGGTACAACATCTGGCCAGAGTGGCATTTGAGAGAGCATTTTTGCATATATATATTGTATCATTGTTTATTTTTTAGACTGTATCTTGGATGGCTCTTGGTAGCCAATTTTGTAGACTTCATTGTACTCTGATATATGAGATGATTTATATGAGCAGATCCCATTTTTTGATGATATGCAGTTGATATGTATGGATGTTTATGCAGGATGATGAGTTATTGCTTAGATGGATATGTGTACATGTATGCATTTGATGAGATGTTTCTTATATGCATGTTTTTATGATGATTTATGATGCTGGATACTGACATATGAATGCAGGTTTATATCTTTATGATTTTTTTGATTTTTGATGTAATGCTTTATGTATCTAATGCCATGATGATGATGTATGTTTATGATGATTTAGGAATAGGATTTTGGTGTTTCCTATTGTGATATAATGATGAGATAATTTATGCGATGATGTTAATGCAATGTATGAATGAATGATTTTATGTATGGATATGCATCTAGATGTTTTTTTAAATGAATGTAATCTGGATAAACAAAATGTAAACTACAAATGTTTATATGATAATGTCTAAATAAATGCATATGTATAATGGATATATAAAATGATATGAACCAATGTTTGGAAACAAATGGATTTATGATTCTAAATGCTTAAATATGATTAAGTAAAAATGATAATGTGATGATAATGCAACTCCTAGTTTTAATAATTGCACCTTAATGCAATTAAAAAGAGGATAATGAATGCAATGTGAATGAATTCTAAAATGAGCATAATAAGATTTTTAATAATGGATGAATGAATGCACGTTTTACTATAGATAAATGAATGTATGTAATGAGAAATGATAAAGGATAATGAAATGATGATGGATAATCAACACTAAATGAATGTATAGCAAATGGCTTAATATAATCAAGGACAATTTGATCATATGAATGAATCTAATTTATTTATGATTATGCAATGATGCAAATGATTAATGAAGACTAATGTCAAAATGAACTATATGTAATATAATTTTTAATAAAAGACATGAATGTACTTAATGCAAGATGCAACTAAATGTAAGGGTGATATGACCATGAGGAATGCAAGGTTTTTGAGACTTTGCATGAAGCATTGATGATGTATCAGAGTACTCGGTCGTGATTGTATCCAAGACCAGCTCAATTCTTACATAACTATTCATATGAACTTTGTTTACTTTTGGCATTTAAATCATACATATGAATGAGTGAATGGATGGGTGATATGCAATGGAATGCAAGATATAAATGAATGAGTGAATGGATGGGTGATATGCAATGGAATGCAAGATATAAATAGATGAGATGAAATGATGATCCATAGTGCTCTATTTTCATCATTGAGCTTTAAAATGTTGGAAGAGAATACAAGCATCTTGACATAATGATTCAAGATGACCTGAGTATTCCTTACATGGATTTTATATAGCAAGTTAATACCAATGACTTGATATAAGGGTCAAGTCGACTAGAGTATTGCTTGTGGAACAGATAAGGATTATCTCCGTTTATGCATGACTTGGATCGTCCTCCTTGATCTTAGGCTGATCATACCCTGAGACAAGTGGTCGCACCCACAAAAGGATATGAAAATCACAGTAAAACCTTTCCTGGGAATTGGGCATTCCATCAGGTGACCAATATCTCTCTCTGTAAACGTTCATTTACTTGTCAAACCAGGGGACGTATACTTTAAATGGCGCAGCAAAATATATGCACTAGGAACTCATTTTGGTCAAATCTTAGCAGAAATACATACTAGAAAGAAATTCTACTTACGCTACAGGAAGGTAATGCAAAGCTCTTTAACTCAACTATGATTTGATTAAAATAGAAATCATGGTAACTACAACTGAAACACAAACTATGAACTGGCCTTATGCTGCAGAAACAGGCACAGTGATGGATTCCTTGTGCTGTAGGAGCAATGTAAAGCTGAGTTTGTATAAAAACTTTAAAAATGAAAGAAAACTGAAGCTTTAACAAGAAAGAACAACTAACTAACTACCTACAGATACCTACTAAGTGGGCCCCCTTAGCAAGCATCTCCTAATTACGCAGATGCTAAACTCAGAACTTCATTGAACTTTATTCATAAAAATAGAATGATATACATTGTTTTGTTGATGTGGAAACTAACAACAAACTCTGTCTCTGGTTAAACAGATTATGTCTTTCATTATCATATTGATTCTTACATGATAACTACTATTCTGATTCTATCTTACTCTATCTATCATCTCCCTCCTCTCTTTCGTGCAGGAGGAGAGCTTTATTTAAAAACAGGAGAGCAACTAATTAACTAACTCCATCAAAGAAAAACGTGGGAGTAAAATATATCCCCGAGTCAAGGAACAAACTTCATAAATGAATTTATGCGTTCAACCTGATCCAGAGAGAATCTAGCGCTCCACTCTTTCCCAATTAACTGCCATTAAAATTCTTTCCCATGGTTTCGGTCACAGAGTCTTCGCTGGAGCTCCCTCGAAGTCGTGCAGGAAATGGACTTTACTGCAAGGCCGAGATCGGCTGCGCTTGACTCAATCGTTCTTCAACAACCTGCGAAACAAAAGGTAACAAGCAACAGAAAAAGGTGTATGGCACATACACGATATCTATTCATTAATCACACATTTAAATTCACTTCATCATTCAAAAACTGTATACAATATATCAGTCATTTTAGGGAGTCAACGGGGCAATAAATGCAATCAAGTCAACACAATGAGCTGCAGGAATATAAAAGTATCTTGCTATAGGATATCCCAAAAAGGTTTCAAAAAAGTCTGAACATTCATGAAATAACAAAAGCAAAGGCATTTAAAAGTTTATCATAACATCCAAATTATGAGCATATTTTAAGCTCATCACTGCCCCCTACTTAGTCCAATGCTGGTCCTCCAGCATTAACTTTCCTGGTGGTTTCTCTGAAGTCGGTGGTTGCTACATGACTCTGAAACGGATTTTTAAACTTGTAATAAAATCTTCTAAAATCCCGGCATTTTTCATACCTTTGGTCTTCTAATTCATTGTTAAGATTTGTAGCCTAGTGAGGATAAAGTGGCCACATTAGCACAGGGGGTCTGAATGTCAGTAGTAACCACAGTTCAAATCTTGTTTGAAGTCTCAATTGAATATATCTGCTGGTTCGTTTGAGAGCTGCTGTGAAATTTAGGGGACCATGTGGTTCTGATTTTCTTAACCCAACAGTTAATCTCTCCCATCTTTTCTCATTTCTGGTGAATGTCAATTTCCAAAATGAATATTGTTGTGCCTGGAATTCATCATATACTTGTTTTCTAATATCAAATATTTTCTCTCTTGCTGAAACATTATTAATACCATATGTCAGATCAAACCAATCTTTCAACATTACATGGGAGTTTGAACTTTGAGAACGTAATGGAACAGGCTCTGTTTTCTCAACTTCCTCATATGTTTCCCACTGTCTGCCATAATTTGCCTCATTTGCTGCCCATGACATAAATGCTCTCAAATGAATATCACCAATATATGGAAGAGGATTCCATTCTATTTCAAATGGTATAAAAAAGCCATGCAAATAGAATTCACACAAGGAATTCCTTAACCAGTTAGGGGCTGCCTGGTATGCTTCATAGAATTCCTTGGTAGTATGAACTATAAGATCTTGGTTTCTGGAAATTCTCATCAATTGGAACCATAAAAACTATTTTTTAAGGCACAGAGCATAAACTCTGGGTGGTGGTCTACATTCCATAATCTGACCAGTTACTTTTAACATTTCGTCCATTTTTACTTTCAACTCAGCAATTTCCTGCTTCTGACTTTCAATTTTCTTTTTCAATTTCTTCTTTTCTATTCCCCATAGACTTTGTTGCATGTCAGTCTGGGCTATGTATCAGAAAGTCAGGGTTTGCAATGTAACTGTTTCCCAATTAGCTTTAACATATTCTCAAAACTCAATTAAAAACGTTCTCTTATACACAACAATGGCTTTACAAATTGCAGGGTGGAATACAACTTCACTAGGCACATTCAATTGTTCAGTCTGTTCTTGCTCTTGTTGCAAAATAAATTCTTCTTGTTGCTGCGGTGGAGAAGTCTATGCTTCCTCCAAAAATTGCATAGCAGTAGTAGCCAAATCATCAAGATTTGGTAACCCTTGCTCATTATGCCTTGTTTCTTTTGTCTCAACTTGTTCCTCTTCAGGAACGAACGAACTCTGGGCAGCATTCTCGGACACATTCTGAGAAATATTAAATTCGGACTCAACAGACCCTTCTGAAATTACAATCACCTCTGATTGCGGTAAAACAGGGGAGGTCTTAGATTGTTTCCTTGCGGAAACCCTTCTTGGTACTGATGCGGCTGCAGGAGGTGTTCCGGTAGCTTTCCTCTTCCTTGTTTGTTCAGAGGGTTTTGCTCTACCAGAGAATGACGGTGAACTAGTAATAGCAACAGGTGTTGCTGTAGGAGAAACAGCTGTAGAGGAAGGTGTTGCAGGAGAAGGGCATTGCCTTTTCTGAGAACGAGGGTTAGATTTTGGGGACCCTTCTGCCTTTGTTTTTTCCTTTTCTTTCCTAGTGGCAGACCTAGTTTGTACCCTAGCAGAGGATTTAGGTGCGAAAGTTGCAGGACCAGGTGCTACAGGAGTAAATGACCCTTGCCCTATTTTACTGGTAGATGCAATTTCTTTCTTCTTTTTCTGAGGCTGTGGGGTAAGTATCCTAGGGGGTTGTGGAATTTGCAAACTCTTTTGGGCAACAAATTGTTGCCAGGAGAGAGGTGAGACATCCCTCAAAGAGTGCTCAATCAGTAATTTAATAAGGCCATGATGAGCGACAGAATTATCTTTCCCCTATTGAGTTCCATGGGCACTTTGTTCTAAAAATTTTAACAAGAAATTCGGAACATTTATAACTAACCCATGCCTCATATGGCTCAATAATTTAAAATGATGAGAATGCAGATAGGAAAAATGGCCTTTACAGGTCAAATACCTGATTATGTAAATAGCATACTCTAAATAAGGAGGAGGCAACAATACGCGCCTGCATCCCTGCTTGGAGACTTCTAGAGGTCCATCAGTAGGCATTGAAAACTCAGCCTTTGCAGCTGCAGCATCTGAAGAAAAGTTTTCTCCAATGGCTGGAAGCCCAGTTACTTCAGCAATTCTATTTTCGATTGCAACAACCGTTAGACCCCATACGATGGCTTCCCCTTCAGAAAGGGTTCTCAAAATTTCTCCAGTAGTCTCCTCATCAAAATCATTTAAGCTCAAGAAATAATGTAACCACCCACAGAGGCTGAATGCGTGGACTGTTTGCGGATTTTGCAATAACATTTCATGAGCTACAGGCTCATGTCGCACCAACTGACCACCCATGTTTGTAGTTTTCCTTTAGCTGAACTCAATTCCTTGCTGAAGGTTCAAATTCTCTGTTTCCCTTTTTGCTCTGGTTTTTCTTCTTTCGTGCCGTCACATTTCTTTCTTTTTTTTCAAAAATGAACTCTTTGTACAAGCAGTCTTAATCGAAAATCATGCAATAAAGGACATGCGAGCATATTTGGAAAGTACCAGAAAAGTATTAAAGAAAGATTATTTTGCAATTATGGCAGCGGCGAAAAGACAGATTTTAAACGATAGATTACCTCGCCCCCTACTTAAAGTATGACATGTGTCCTCACATGTTGTAAAGAATAGGTAGAAGTTCGGGTAATAATGACCGGTACATGCATAGTTGTAAATGAATAAAATGAAATAAATCAAATATGCGATAAGAAAAGATATGACATACCTTTGATAATTGCGCGTATGTGTGAAGAAAGATGACGACATCTGCATGAATTGACAAGTGGGAAAGATATCTTAATTAAGGCTGATGCGGATGGATGACATGGATAGGTGAGATGGGTGGAAGATAAAGAAGTGAAATGGGGGCGATAAATGAGAATGGAGAAAAAAAAGGGTTTCCTTTTTAAAAAGAAAACCTTTATTATGGGCATGCTTTTTTGAAAATTATGGTAACGCTGCAGGAGAAAGGCTAAAGCCTTCGGCTGCAGGAAGAGTAGTGGGAGGAACCTGAACGAACTGCTGCATGAATTCTTCCTTGGAGACTGGTTTGTGGTATAACCGGAGTCGGTGGCCATTCACTAGCAATTTGAAACGGACTGGGTCTATTGTTACCAGCTGTACAGCTCCATTGTCGAACACATTTTCAACTTCATAGGGGCCAAGCTAGCATGTTGTGAGCTTGCCTTGGTTTTCTTGATATCTGGAATCATATAACAGAGCCTAATTTCTAGCAAAAAATTTCCTGGTTTTAATGTGCTGATCATGCCATTTCTTCCTTTGTTGTTGGATTGCTTCTGTATGCTGCAGGGCGGCTTTTCTCATTTCGTCCAAAGCATTTAGCTGCAGGAGATGGTCCTTCTATGCTTCAGATATGTCTATATTGAGTTCAAGAGCTATCCTCAAAGTTTTGTGTTCAAATTCTATGGGTAACATGGCTATTTTCCCATAAAGCAGCTCAAAAGGTGTAAACCCAGTTGTTGTTTTCCATGTAGTTCTGTAAGCCCAAACTGTTTCAGGAAGTCTATTGTTCTAGTCTTTTCTATGGATTTGCACTGTCTTTGTGAGGATCGCCTCAATTTTTCTGTTTGTTACCTCTGCCTGACCATTGGCTTGAGGGTGATAAGGGTTGGACTTCCTATGTTTGATTTTATAGTCATTCATTAGTGCAGTGATCAGATTCGACGTAAACTGAGCTCCTTGATCAGTTACAAGCTCTCTGGGAACTCCAAACCTTGTGAAAATTTGTTCATATAGAAACTCAACAACTTTGTTATCTCGGGCATGAGTCATAGCTGCTACCTCGACCCATTTTGTTACATAGTCCATGCAAACTAGAATGTATGACTTTCCATTTGATGGTGGATCAATTGGCCCTACAAAATCCATCCCCCATTTATCAAAAGGGGTGACTATTATCTACGGATATAGTGGCATTTCATCGGACTTAGTTGGTCTTCCCATGCACTGGCATCTATCACATTTTCTTGTATAGGCCACAACATCCTTATGTAATGTTGGCCAGTAGTATCCTGTTGTAAGAACTTTCATTGATGTTCTTTTTGCTGCAAAATATCCTCCACATGGTTCATCATGGCAAGCATGCAATATGTCATAAGTTTCCTCTTCTCTTACACATCTTCGCATTACTTGATCAGGTCTAGTATAGAACAAACTATTTGCAATCCAGGAAAAGTTAAAACTTTTCTCTATTAACAATTTCTTTTCTTTTGGAGAAAAGTGGTCTGGTATTCTGTTAGCTGCTAGATAATTGGCAATGTCTGCATACCAGGGTATATGTGCAGCGATGGAAAACAAGTGTTCATCTAGGAACCTATCATCAATGATCTCATGTTCAACAAGTGCAGCTGATTGAAGTCTTGATAAAAAGTCGGCTACAACATTAGCTCTCCCTAGTTTGTCAATTATGGAAATGTCAAATTCTTGTAACAATAGGAGCCAACGTGCCAACCTACCAGAGATGGCAGGTTTGTTCATCAGATACTTAATTGCTGCATGGTCAATATGGACGAATATCTGATAACCTATGACATAATGCCTAAATTTATTTAAAGCATACACTACTGCAAGCAACTCCTTTTCTGTGATAGTATAGTTGAACTCAGGACCTTGAAGGTTCTTGCTGATAAAGTAAATAGCATGTTCAACTGAATTTTCTTTTTGATTCAGAACTGCTCCTATGCCAAAGTTAGAAGCATCAGCATGTATGTGAAAAGACAAATTCCATTTTGGACCTTGAAGAACAGGGGCTTTAGTAAGCAAGTCCTTTAGTTGTAGGAAGGATTTTTCAGAGGCCTCTGTCCACTCAAATTGGGAATCCTTTGTTAACAAAGCATAAAGTGGACTGGCAATTTTACTGAAGTCTTTAATAAACCTTCTATAATATCCTGTATGACCAAGAAAACTTCTAACATCTTTCTATTTTGCAGGAGTTTGTAAATTCTGAATTACTTCAATTTTAGAAGGGTCGACTTGAATTCCATTCTTTGAAACATGATGACCTAGAACAATACCTTCTTCCATCATTAGAAAACACTTCTCACTGTTTAGAGACAAATTTTTCTCTCTACACCTTTTCAATACTTTTTCTAAATTTACCAGTGCTTCTTCAAATGTGACTCCATAGGCAGTAAAGTCATCCATGTAAATCTCCATACATTCATGAGATATATCAGCAAAGATACTAATTACTGCTCTTTGAAATGTTGCTGGCGCATTGCATAGGCCAAAAGGCAAGACCGAATAAGCAAATGTTCTCCATGGACAGGTAAAAGTGGTCTTATCTTGATCTTCAGGGGCAATTTTTATCTGATTGTACCCACTGTAACCATCCAAAAAGGAAAAATATCTTTTGCCAGACAGTGAGTCTAGTACTTGATCTACAAAAGGTAGTGGAAAGTGATCTTTTTTAGTGGCACTGTTCAATTCTCTGTAATCTACACATACTCTCCATTTTCCACCTTTCTTGGGGACAATAACTAATGGAGAAACCCATTGACTGTCAGAGATTAGATAAATAAAACCAGCATCAAGCAACTTTTGAAGCTCACTTTTAACTATTTCTCTAAGTGCTGGATTTACTCTTCTTTGAGGTTGTCTAATTGGTGAACAATCTTCTTTGATATATATCCTATGAGTATAAACTCGAGGATCTATTCCTTGCATGTCCCCATATTCCCATGCAAAATCTTTATGCTGTTCTTGTAGCATTTTTAATAGGTCATCCTATTGAGACTATGACAGCTTGTTATTGATATTCAAACAATGACCTTGAGACAATTCTATCTGCTCCGTGAAATTACTCATAGAGTTTACAGGTAATGTTTGTATCTCTTGTGGAAGCAAATTATGAAAAATTGCTGGAAGTTTAGGCAGTGAACTTTCAGAATTTGGTTGCTGCAGGAAACATTGTAAATGAGTACCATTTGGATCAGATGAACTACCCATATCAGAGTTGTACTGTATAATTTGAAACAACAAGGCATCTTCACTCTGAAGTTGTGAGAATGGGTCATTTTAAATCATCATTAATTGAGCCAAAGAATTGGCTTCTTCAATTTCCTCCCTCACATCTAGCCAAACAGATTGGGACAAATCTGGCTGAGGTCTAGCAGGCGGATACAGAGCCAATTTCTTTGTGGACTGCCCATCAGAAATGGTCATATCTCCATAACGACATCCTATAAAAGCATCAGCAGCTGCTAACCATGGTCTACCAAGAATAACTGGATATCCTCCTAAAGTTGTCTTAACTGATAATATTGTGAAATCAACAGGATACTCCCAAGTTTCAAGAATGACAATTACATCTTCTACTATGCCATCAGGTTTAACTGTGGAGCTGTCTGCAAGCTGCAGAACTGTGGGTGTAGACCTAATGTTTAAAATGTTCAAGGAGTCCATAGTATGCTTTGTCATGACATTATGGCAGCACCTAAATCAATCAAAACATTTTTTACAACTTGGCCATTTACATTTATCTGCACTACAGGACTTTCAGGGTCAATATATTTTGGAATAACTACATTTCCCAACATTATATCAGCCAATTTTCCTAGTACATGAATTGTTTGAGGATCCTTTTTCTTTCGTCCAGGCTTCTTTAATAGTTTTTCCAAAAATATGAATATCTTTAATAGCTTGAAATAAGGGAATTTGAATCTGCACATTCTTGATCTGATCCAGAATGTCAAAAGTGTGTTCTTCCATGGGTTTATATATAGTACTTTGCAACCTCTGAGGAAAAGGTGGTTTGTCTTGATTTTGCAGAACAGGCTCTTTAGGAACTGTATCAGTTATGGGCATGTGCTCAGTAGAAACAACGGGTATTGTAGATTCTTCATGGAAAGAATCTAGTAATTCGGTAATCAGAGACGGTTTTGGAGCAGGTAAAGTAGTTCCAGACCTCAAATGGATGTCATTAACGTTTAAAGCATAAGCTTGATATTGGTTGGCTTCAGCAAGATATGCAAGCTGCTGCTGCTGCTGTTACTTATTATTGAGATTGGACAACGACTGGGCAGGCATAGGTGTTTGTTTTGGAGGTCCAGGATTTGTGGCAGTTACTGCAGGAGGCGGCATAAGGGCCTGTGGTTGTGGCTGTGGAAGCTGCAGGAATCCAGAGGACTGGTTTTGCCATTGCTGAGGGCCTCGCCATTGGGAATTTTGTTGCCAATTTCCTGAAGGTGGGGTCCATTGCCCTTGTGGTTGCTGCCATCCTCCTTGAGGGGATTGCCATTGCTGGTTCTGATAATTAGGCCAATTTGGTTGAGGTGGATTCCAGGGTGGTGGTGGTCCATATGCATGTTGTCATTGGTTATTATAGCCAGAATAAGAATTACCAAAATTTAAAGGGTCTTGAGGCATACCTTGTCTTTGGGCCCATGGTCTCCTTTGTGCAATAAAGAACACTTGATCATCATCTCCTTCTACTGGATTGAAGTCAGTAAGTAGTTGTTTGGCTTCCAAATTAGCCACTATCTTGCATCTGCAGTCACGCTTCTTTTGTCTGTAGTGTGGACAGAACTCGGCCAAAACTGCTTCAGCCTCCTCATGTTTCTTTCGAACTTGCATAGTGTCCAGTTGTGTAGCCATATTATTAATGATGTCCTTCTTGAAGTCAGATAGCAAATTTGTTATCTCCATTCGGGAAACTCCACCAGAAGAAGACTTCCCTATTGTAGCATGCTGACCTCGACCTTTCTTAACTATTGCTCGAGAGTAGTTAAGACATATTTTCTTTATATCATCCCAAGGCAGCTGGGTTATATCACCTCCTCCTATCAGGTCCAGGGCATCTATACAGGTATCACTAATACCCCTTAGAAACAGTAGTTTCTGAGAGTCCTCTTCGAGAGTATGGTTTGAGTTCCTCTTTAGTGAAAACAAGAATCTGGAAATATAATCTTCCAGACTTTCATCGTCCTTCGGCTGAATTCGGAATATGTCATCACTTTTGCTGGCACTCTTACAATATTCCTTATACTTTTCAAGGAATTTTGTCTGCATGACCTCCCAACTATCGACGACGCCACTTCCCAGACTCATGAACCATCTGAGAGCTCCTTCCTTCAAGGTGGAAGGAAATAACTTTAGTTTATGAGCATTTGTGTTGTAGTCATAACTGCGACAGAGGACATCAAATTCAAACAGAAAGGTTTCTGGGTCCTCTGTGACTAGGCCATAAAAATTTGGAAGCAAAGAAGAGGGAATATTTTTAATATTGTCAGTATCTCCCTGAGGAACAATAGGAAACTCAAATGCAGGAGGTGGATTATTTGCCATGTTTGGTTGCTGGAATAACAAAGCGAATGGATTTTCCTCAAGTTCGTTATCAGCTGGGTCAAATGGTAGTTCAATAAACATATTTTCAGGGAGGAACCTTCCCAGGGTGTCTCTTCTTCTTCTATGCATGCAATATGATGAATAGTGGCTTGACGGATTTAGAAAATTTTACTAACAAGCTAAACTAATGCTAAAAATAACTTCTGATAAACTCCTAGCTAGACGCCATCCCCGACAACGGCGCCAAAAATGGTTGCGCCCACAAAAGGATATGAAAATCACAGTAAAACCTTTCCTGGGAATTGGGCATTCCATCAGGTGACCAATATCTCTCTCTGTAGACGTTCATTTACTTGTCAAACTAGGGGACGTATACTTTAAATGGCGCAGCAAAATATATGCACTAGGAACTCATTTTGGTTAAATCTTAGCAGAAATACATACTGGAAAGAAATTCTACCTACGCTACAGGAAGGTAATGCAAAGCTCTTTAATTCAACTATGATTTGATTAAAACAGAAATCATGGTAACTACAACTGAAACACAAACTATGAACTGGCCTTATGCTGCAGGAACAGGCATAGTGATAGATTCCTTGTGCTGCAGGAGCAATGTAAAGCTGAGTTTGTATAAAAACTTTAAAAATGAAAGCAAACTGAAGCTTTAACAAGAAAGAACAACTAACTAACTACCTACAGATACCTACTAAGTGGGCCCCCTTAGCAAGCATCTCCTGATTACGCAGATGCTAAACTCAGAACTTCATTGAACTTTATTCATAAAAATAGAATGATATACATTGTTTTGTTGATGTGGAAACCAACAACAAACTCTGTCTCTGGTTAAACAGATTCTGTCTTTCATTATCATATTGATTCTTACATGATAACTACTATTCTGATTCTATCTTACTCTATCTATCATCTCCCTCCTCTCTCTCGCGCAGGAGGAGAGCTTTATTTAAAATCAGGAGAGCAACTAACTAACTAACTCCATCAAAGAAAGACGTGGGAGTAAAATATATCCCCGAGTCAAGGAACAAACTTCATAAATGAATTTATGCGTTCAACCTGATCCAGAGAGAATCTAGCGCTCCACTCTTTCCCAATTAACTGCCATTAAAATTCTTTCCCATGGTTTCGGTCACAGAGTCTTCGTCGGAGCTCCCTCGAAGTCGTGCAGGAAATGGACTTTACTGCAAGGCCGAGATCGGCTGCGCTTGACTCGATCGTTCTTCAACAACCTGCGAAACAAAAGGTAACAGGCAACAGAAAAAGGCATATGGCACATACACGATATCTATTCATTAATCACACATTTAAATTCACTTCATCATTCAAAAACTGTATACGATATATCAGTCATTTTAGGAAGTCAACGGGGCAATAAATGCAATCAAGTCAACACAATGAGCTGCAGGAATATAAAAGTATCTTGCTATAGGATATCCCAAAAAGGTTTCAACAAAGTCTGAACATTCATGAAATAACAAAAGCAAAGGCATTTAAAAGTTTATCATAACATCCAAATTATGAGCATATTTTATGCTCATCAACAAGTGCATACCGTGATAAGAGATAAAACCTTTATCCAATTTTGGATGAGGAGGAACCAAAGAAGGAGCATTGTACCTGCCAACAAACAGTATATACATAAAGAATAAAGAATAGGGATCCTTGGTAATGGTTCATATTCATATGGTCGAGGTATACGCTGTAGTCAGCAAGCCATAATGATCTATGACTGCATTTTGCATAAGATTATGTAGCTTGGTGAACTTCCCACGTAGACACCATTAGTACATGCCCCAGTACTTCATCGGAAATAATGCGCAGACGACACACAAAAAATAATGCTAAAAAGATCCCGATACCGATAAAAGAATGATTTACTCACAAATCGACCAAGTATTTGATAGCTTAACATAATTTTCTTGTCAAAGAAAACATCACTTTTATCTTTGTTTTGGTAAGGAAGGATGCATCCTTGTGAAAGACAGTTTTGATTTGTTGATGTTGATTGTGTGGTTTGACTGATAAGTGGTCATTGTGTGAGTTTTTGTCAATGTTTGTTTTGTATCTGTTTGGATGAGTATGTACAAGGTGTTGCCATGTTTTTGTGTGATTTCCAATGGTTTTTCGTTGTTTGTGGATTTTGTGAGACATTTTTGAATGTTTTTGGATTTTGTGAGACATTTTTGAATGTTTTTGGATTTTGTGAAATAGTTTTGAATGTTTTAGCCAATGAATCACCAGTAATGTAGAATCCACTTCCATCAACTAGATTTTAAGGGCATTGCCCCCAAGTTGGACATGACTATGAAAAAGCGGGATGCCAGATGCATGAAGTACTTTCTTTGATTACAGATCAAATAACAAGCCATGGTTTAGATGGATGGATGTGTGTATGCACTGAATGTGATCGCAATGAGCCTGAAAGATACTGGAGCCATTGTCTTTACGAGTGGCACCTGTTTACTAAGTTTTCACCATCGCACTTACTCAAGGTGCCACCAGAGTGTTTGTTCACCGTTTGGATGCATGATTTTTTTCTTACTATTTTAATATTTTTTGTATTTCTTCAGGACATTTTTCTGAATGTTTTTGGTATTTTTTGGTATGCAGGGGAGCCTGATGCTCTGTACAGCTTAGGTATAAAATCGTTTGAGGTGCATGTTGTTGATTGGGTCTGTGAGCGGTTCTCCTTCTGATGTAGCCAACTGATATGCCCCAGACCCGAATACAACAGTGATAACATATGGGCCCAACTAGTTTGATTCAAACTTGCCCTAATGTTTTCTATTTGGTTGGTTGTGAGGATTATCGCAAAGAACAAGATCACCTACCTCAAATGTACGAGGTCTAACTCGATGATTTTAGCTTCTGCTCATGGGCTGCTGATAAGCTTTGAGATGGTTGTATGCAGTTTGTCGCTTCTCATCAAGTAACTCTAAGTCTTGGAGGCATGAGACTCGGTATGCTTCATCATCTATCAGATTATGCAAGGAAACCCGTAGTGATGGTATCTCAACCTCAATAGGTAAGATAGCTTTGGCACCATAGACCAATGAGTAGAGAGTTGCGCCTGTAGGGGTTCGAATGCTAGTTTGATATGCCCATAGTGCTGGATTCAGTTGAACATGCCAATCACGGCTGACATCATTGACTGTCTTCTTTAGGATCCTCAATGTGTTTTTATTGGATGCTTCAGCCTGACCATTGCCTTGTGGGTAATAGGGAGTGGAAAAGCGGTGTTGGATATGAAATTTCTCACAAAGTTCACGAACATCTTGATTTTTGAAAGGAAGACCATTATCAATGATGATGGACATGGGCACACCATACCGGCAGATGATGTAGTTGAGGATGAATGAGGCGATCTACTTGTCGGTGACTTGGGTAAGTGGAACAGCTTCGATCCACTTTGTGAAATATTCGGTGGCGGTAATAATGATTTTATGGCCATTGGATGAAGATGGATGAATCTTACCCACAAGGTCAAGGCCCCATTGACAAAAAGGCCATGGTGTTGTGATTGGTTGCAGTTCCTGGGCTGGTGCATGTATCAAGTCACCATGAACTTGACATTTTTTGCATTTTCTAAAAAAGTAGTAGGAATCTTTTTCCATAGATGGCCAATAGTATCCATTGCATAGGAGTTTCTTGGCTAGTGACAGACCACTTGAGTGAGTCCCACAAATTCCTTCATGGAATTCTTCCAAAGCCTTTGTTATCTCATCTTGTTCCAGACATCGAAGGAGAGTACCATCAAAACCGTAGTGGTATAAGGTTTCAGCAATAATGGTATATCGAGCAGTTTGGCGAATGAAGGTTTTACGTTGGTTATTCGATTGGTTGGGAGGAAAGGTGTGATCACGGAGATAGGTGTAGAACTCACCATACCATGGGGATTTAGAACCGAGAAGGTGACATATCATTTCCGATTCGGGGATATCATAAGCGGGAATCCAAAGCTATTCTACCAAGAACTCATAGCGTGTTGAATTCTGTGGAAGATCTAGGAGAGATGCGATGGTAGCCATAGCGTCAGCAGCTCGATTCTGATCTCTTGGTATTTGCTCAAAAGTAATTGAAGTAAACGATGCCTTTAGATTGTCCACCATTTTCTTATATGGCATGAGTTTATCATCCTTGGTCTGATATTCATCTATTGCTTGTCAAATGACCAGTTGTGAGTCGCCATATACTTGTAGTTCTTGTAATTTCCATTGTATGGCTAGCCTGAGTCCTATGATCAAGGCCTCATACTCTGCTATGTTGTTGGTGCATGGAAATGTGAGCCTGTAAGACTTTGGGATGCTATCACCTTGAGGTGTGATAAATAGAATGCCTGCCCCCGAGCCATGCCTAGTGTATGAACCATCAAAGTATAGTTTCCATGGTTGTGTTGTTGTGATCATGAATATCTCTTCATCTGGAAAATTGGAAATGAGAGGATGATCGCCTATGAGAGGTGCATCGGCCAACTGATCTGCAATAACTTGACCTTTGATAGCTTTACGGTCCATGTACTCGATGTCAAATCTACTTAGAATCATCACCCATTTGGCCAAGCGACCTATCAATGCTGCTTTGCTGAGTAAATATTTGAGTGGATCGATCTTTACAATGAGTTGTACCTTGTGTGTTAACAGATAATGCCTCAGTTTAGTGGCTGCTAAGATTACTGCTAGGCAAGCTCACTCAATAGGTGTGTAATTGAGTTCATAGCCCACCAGTGTGCAAGAGATGTAGTAAACAACACACTCTTTGCCTTCTGTATTATGTTGTGCCAGTAGTACACCCAATGCTGTACTTGTCGCTGAGATATAGAGTAACAACGGTCTACTTGGATCTGGTGGGATCAACAATGGTGGATTCATGAGATAGTCTTTAAGCGTCTGAAATGCTTGCTAGCATTGGGCATCCCACTGAAAGTAGATGTTCTTGTGTAGCAGGTGTGTGAATGGGTGACACTTATCAGCCAATTGTGCAATGAATCTTCAGATGGATTGAAGTTGCCCTTGTAATGTCTTTAGCTGACTGATATTCTTTGGAGGTGGCATGTCCATGATTGCTTTTACCTTTGCTGGGTCGACCTCAATACCTTTGCTTGAGACAATGTATCCTAGAAGCTTCCCGGAGGTTACTCCAAAGACACATTTCTTTGGGTTGAGTCGAACATGGTATTGTTCCAGTCTATCAAAGATTTTATCTAAGATGTGGAGATGCCCTTCTCTGGTGAGTGATTTTGCTAGTAAGTCATCCACATAATTTTCCATCATAGTATGCATCATGTCATGGAAGATGGTGGTCATTGCTCTTTGATAGGTCACTCCTGCATTCTTTAGACCAAAAGGCATTACATTCCAGTAATATGTGCCCCATGGACATGTGAAGGCTGTCTTATGTTGATCTTCTGGTGCAATCTTTATCTGATTGTATCCTGAAAAGCCATCCATGAGTGAAAGCATGGCATGTCCTGCTGTCAGATCCACTATGATGTTGATATTTGGTAGGGAGAAGTCATCCTTAGGATAGGCCTTATTCAGATCTCTGAAGTCAGTACAAATGCGGATGCCCCCTTTTGGTTTTCCGACAGGCACAATGTTGGAGATCTATTCTGCATAATCAATTGGTCTAATGAAACCAACATCTAGGAGTTTCTTGAGTTCTGTTTTGACTAGCACTGCAATTTGAGGATGCATCTTACGAAGCTTCTGCTTGATAGGTTTGGCTCCTTCTGCTACAGTAAGGTGATGCATGACTAAATCAGGATCAAGCCCAGGCATGTCTGAATATGACCATGCAAAGTTGATCTGACGCTTCTAGAAGAACTCTATAAATTTAGGTTGTTCCTCTGGAGTGAGAAGAGATGCCAGATGTATGAGGTGAGGATTTTCAGGAGTCCCCACATTGTATTTGTTGGTTTCCTCGATGAGAATCGTTGATCATTCCTATTGTGTACTAGCAGGGAGGATGTCAAACCCTTCATCCTCAGGTGCCTCAGAGAGGTTTTCACCATTGGATACGCTCTTTCTTTTTACTTTTGTTGGATCAAACAGTGCCACAGTGTGGTTTTCACTGGAAGACCCATGTTTTATTGTTATATTTTTGCAGCTGAAAGGTTTGGCATCCGCCCCAAAGTATGCTGCACTATTAAGTTCAATGGCGAATCCAGCTTTGTAATCCCCGCTTGGTAGGTTATCCCTTAATTCCAAAAAGTCAATGATGGCCTCATCATTTTGGAAGAAGTCAAGACATGGGGGATTTGGTTGGTTCCATTCGATGAGTTCAGGGTGGATAATGGGCATTACTTCATCGATTAGGTTAAGTGCGTTAGATGTATTAGTGAGGGTTAAGACATTATGGTGAAGGTCATTGATGGTACTCTCCTTGTCAAAATTAGGCGTAGGATGAGACGTAGGGTCTGTGAAAGATGTTTCCAGTTCAGGAACCCAAGTGGTCTTTATCTGCACTTCTCCATAAACAGGGATGTCTTTGCGTGGTGGAGGTAGTGATATATCTTCCTCATCTGAAGTGTTAAGCTATACAGAATCAAATTCCCACTCATGTGAGTCGGTCTCTGAGTCACTTTCCAACATCTGATTACTATACCATACTGGGATGTCCTTTGAGTTAAATACTGCAGGTGTGATTGGTTGATGTACCTTTGTAGTGATCGGTACTGTAGGAAGGTCGATGGGGATTAAAGAATCTGGTACGGGGATTATCGGTAGTGTTGACTCAGTGGCTTCTGTTGGAACTACTGGTGCCATAGATGCTGCTATGGGTTTTGATACAGTTGCTGCTGCTAATGGTACTATTGATGTGATGGTTGCTGCGGATGGGATTATTGGTTTGATTGGTGGGATGATTGGTATTGTAGATGGTGGTGTTGGGGTTTTGAGCCTTGGTGGGGCAGTTGGGATGGTGCTTGATGCTGCTTTGATAATGAAAGGTGTCCTTTTGTAGTAGGCTGACATAATAGTTTGCTGGGTTTTCCTTTGAATTTGAGTTTAGGAAAGATCTCTTTTTCAAAGCCTAGGCTTGTATTACCTTTGGGTTTTAATTCTGGCAGCAGAGGTTCATGTCGTCCTTGTTTGCAATATCCCAAAGCACTCTGACCATCATACCCCATTCTTTGCATAATGAGGAGATATTTGCCATACTGATCTGTAGGCAGCTTAACTTGTGGTATATCAGTGGTGATGGGATCTTTATAGATCCATTCCGCTAAGTCCTCATCTTGGGTTTCTTCTTCTTGACTCTTTCCAAGGATGAAAGGTGTCAAAGCACATGCTGGGGTGATTAGTGGTTGTTGGAGTAATTGCTGTGGTTTACCATGTGTTCTAGGAGAAGTGGGTATTTGTCCTACATAAAAGAGTTGACTCAAGTTGTATTCCCCAGGACCTTCCTCTGCTATTTTCATCTTAAGCTTTTCTTGCTTTGGTATAGTGGTGTTCGAACTGGCAAGAGAGGCAGAACTTATATATGATGTGGAGGAAATGGCTTCTATATTATTAGGAACAATAATCTCTGGTTGATGGCTAATATTATGGCAATACGCAAAGGGATTTGCATCGCCCAGGATTGTGATCTCTACACCGTTATGGGGGAACTTGATACATTGATGGTAGGTAGATGGAATGGCTTGCATGGCATGTATCCAAGGTCTTCCTAACAATAGATTGTATGGTAGAGGAAGGTCTAGAACCTGACAGATGATGTGTTTTATCACAGGGCCCACTCGGATTGGTAGTACCACCGCTCCTTTGGATGAACGCTCTGCATCGTCATAGGCTTTGATTGTGATCTTTTTGCGAGGATCCACTGATTCTATGGCATATCCCAATGCTGTGACCAACTGTAGTGTACAAATATTCAGGCCTGCTCCATTATCGATCAAGACTCGCTTGATCCTATGCTGGTTGATAAAGCCTTCAATGTGTAGTGAAGCGTTATGAGGCTGCTAGAAGGAAGAGTTGTCACTTTTGAAAAAAGTGAGAGAAGGTGATGACTGTAGACTTCCAATCATGGCTTAAAATTGGTCTGTATTCAGGTTTGCAGGGACTGACGCCTCATGGAGTGCTTGATCCAAGATAGTTTTATGAGATGGTGATAGGCACAATAGTTCTAAAATGGATATAAGCGCAGGTTTTTTATTCTAATTGTTCCAAAAGATTGTACTGCTTTGGGATAGAGGTGGTGCCTTGTGGAGCTGCCTTTATGGTGACCTTGCCACGATGTGTAACAACATTGCAATTTGAGTTGGGATTTTTGAAGGTTATAGTTGCAACTTGTTCACTGGCATCATACAGATAATTTACAGTGTAATTATATGCAGCCTGTGTATAATCAGTGGTATTAGTGCCTCGCCTGGAAGTGGAAGGACCCCTTTGATCTTGTGATGGAAGTGAATTTTTGAAGATCAGATGATCATTATTTTTTGTTTTTGGGTCATGTCCTATTTCAATTTCTCCTCGGTCAATAAGATCCTGAATAAGATCTTTTAATCGGTGAAAATTACTTGTCTTGTGTCCTCTCCCTTAGTGGAAATCACAGTGTTCAGTATCTCTCCACCATGCAGGTTTGACCTGAGATTCATAGTTTGATGTTTTAGGGAGAGTGACCAAATTTTGAGAAATGAGTTGTCGCAATACTATTTCAATGGGTTCCCCTAAGGGAGTGTATGAGCGTTTTTGTTTTTGCTGATGAGGTCTTGGTTCATTGTGAGATGTGATGTGACCTTGATTGGAAGGAACAATTGTGTTATTTTGTGGTGGAGGATTCTGTCTTGCAAACCGAACCACAGGTTGTCCACTTTGTATAGTCCTGGCATCCACAACCCCATCATTGATGATATTCTTCTTTTTGTTCCAGAAGCTTGGTTTATCACTATTGAAGTGTGGGCGAGGACCATCCTTTGGTTCATTAAAGATTTTGATGAGTCCTTTCTTGATGAGGGCCCGCTCACATTTCAAACCCTTGGTGATCATATCATTAAAAGAGTCAGTGTCTTTGACATCCAGGTGAAATTCCATTTCTTTGTTTAAGTTGGAAATGAATATTTCCACTAGTTCTCATTCAGGTAACTGAAGAGAACGCCTGCTAGACATTTGACGCCATCGTTGCAGGAATACTAAGACAAGTTCACCTGGTTTTTGTTTGGTGTTGCATAGATCAGCCATGGTGATGTCGCGTTCAATGTTATGAGAGTAATGAGTGAGGAATTTCTAGATAAGTTCCTCAAATGTTCTAATGCCACCTGATAGTCGGGAAAACCATGATGTGGTTGTTCCTCCCAAGCTTTGGGGAAAAAGGCGCATTAGGTATGTGTCTTCATATGCCACTTCGAGACAAGCAGAATGAAATTCTCTGACATGATCACGAGGATCTCCCTTTCCTCTATATTTTTCAAATTTGGGTGTTTCGAATCCTCGTGGAAAGGGTGGCATATAAAGATTTCTATCAAAAGGATAGGGACATATGTCACTGAGTGAGAATTGGTTAGTCTTGACACCACTATGAAGTTGTTGGGCGAGATTCTTGACTTGTTGCCGCAACATCTCCATTTCATTTGGAGGAGGAGGTGGTGGGTTACCTCAAGGAATGTTATATCTGATGGGATCTCTACCTCTTTCCTCTTCATGGCAACTTTGTTGTTCTGATGCTTGTCTTAATTGGGCAAGATCAAAGTCAGAGGGAAGTTTTGCTCCTTCTTGAGCGAGCTTTAAAAAGTGAGCATCCGCATTGCTCCTAAGTATCTCGTCAAAAAGTCTATTAAAGAGAGGGTTATGCTAGGCCCTTTCTATTGTTGCAAGAGTAGGAGTACTTGGGTTTTCGTCATTCGCATTTCCTCCAAGTGCTTCTTGAAATTCATTGAGATTTTCCTCTTCTTCTTCTTCCATTTCTATTTCTCATTGCCTTGACTATGATCGGGTTTGGGCCATTTTGTTTACAAGCTTTTGTTGAAGTTGTGTGAAAATGATGATGAGTTGTTGATGAAATGAAAGATTGATGGTTGGTGAATTGTGTTGCATGTGGATCTCTAGCACTTTTAAGGTATATGTAACCGAAATTCCTTCTTTGAATTGCTTGCTTGTTTGATAAGATTTGATGTGATAAGGTGTAGAGAAATCTGAGATGTGTTATAGATTGAACTACCTAGTAATGAGAGGATTCACTTATGAACTAGTTTTAACCTGCGTAGATGTGTCTCTTAGGATGAGCTTATCCTATATGTAGAAACAATCTAAAAAGTGATGTGATGCATTTGATTCAAGCAATATCTAAAAAGAGAACTCGGGACAAGAACCTCTTAATGTTTTGAAAGTTGGAACGGATTGATGATGAAATGATGATGTATGAGTAAGATAATGGATGAAATGTTTTTAACTTCAATAAAAACTTTGTGTCACAAATGGGACAAAATCTACCTCTTCCCTTTCGGGTGTTGGTGGCATTTATCAAGCTACATTGTATGTGATATAGATGTTTGGGAAAAAGTTGGGATTAATCTTACCTCCTTGGTTTTTGTGATAACTCAGAGCTCTATATTGCATAAAAGCTCTGTGGTTCAATGATTCTGAATCAAATTCATTTGTTTTGCCTTGAAGGTAGAGACGCATGTGACGCAGAAAAACTCTATGGGAGACAAAGATTTGTCTATTTAGATAAAAGAATTTCCTCCTTTTGATCAAAGCCTTTGAGCTTAAGGGTCTTCTTTTCAAGTTGATATTCTGATGACACTTCTTCTTTCGCAAGATGTGAAGAATGGTCATAAAGTTTGATTCTTTTTTGTTTGCACTTTGCTTTTGATGTGTTTGGTTGTTTTGAGAAATGTTTGGTTGGATGAATACTTTGTTTTTGGAAGTGATTTTTCTGATTTTTTTTTTTTACAAGAAAACAAAGCAAGCACACAAACACAAGAATGTTGCCTAAAAAGGCACAAATGAGTATGGGTCTAGATCAACCCAATCCTTGGACTTGTATATGACCCTTGCTTTAGATGTATTTTAAGGTGTATTTCCAAAGCCTAAAGTTGGCTCAATTTGCACTTGGTCTTGACAAAAACGAACACACTTCAAACACTTTTTATCCCTAAGGTCAAATGGCCAGTTGTAATAAATTTAGCCCACATCTTGATATTTCTTCGACTTTGGTACTACATACCTTATGAATCCCGCCTTGGAAAGTAAGGATGTGATATACTAAGTCTTGCACGAGCATAACAAATAGATGATCCCAATGATGGGGGAGTCACCACTTTTATCAAGCCACAAGTGACTTTTCAAAAAGCTATGTTTCTACTCAAGGAAATATGTATGGTGAGTATCTTGGGAGAAAACCATCTATGCTCTTGCACTAAATTATATCGCAAATATCCTCAATCAATAGAATGGGTGGGCTACTACTTAAAGGTGTTTAGTCATGTTCGATGTTTTTGGACATAAGTTCATTCTACAGTGACTCACTTAAGAGCCTTGTAACTAGTGGTGGGGCCCATATGTCCTTTCGGCTAGTTACACTGTAGGAACAGCTATACCCAAGGCTACAGCTTTCACTCTCACCTGATTTCTATAGCGGCTCGAAGGATTTACTGCACGAGGTCGTTCCTAGGAGTGATGTGTCTCTTGGCAGACCTCTCTTAAAAAGATAAAATTTTTGAGTGTTACTAACACTTTTCTCTTGCACCTAGGACCACGAAAGCCAAGGGAGAGGATAGTGTGTGTTAGAAGTGGGACCACTCGACCGACTTTTTGCACAAGTGTGCCAAGCATGAAAAACACTTGTTCTTTTTAATTTGCCATTGCAATGTGATCTAACTATTTGGAGATGTTGCTCCAACAGTCATGGTGTTCTTTTTATCCTTCAATGGCAAAATGTGTTGTAATCTAGAAATTGGAAATCCTGGTCAACTGAACTCGAAGCACGTATGCATGAAAAAAATCGTTTTGCAAAAAGTTTTAAACAAGTTGATTGTGTATTTTATGTGCACCAAAAAATAGAAGTGTGGATTGTAAATTCTTTTGATGCAAGAAAAATGGAAGTGTTGATTTTAAGCACCAAATGAAGTGTGTTTCCTAACTTGCAAGAAAACAAATGTTTGTTTTGTTCAGTTTTAATGCACCAAAGAAACAAGTGACCCTAACTAGAAAGCAAGGAAGGTTTGTTTGTTCAAGTTTTAGAGCACCAAAATAAAGTGTTTGATTTTAAAGGGTGAGTTTTTAAACCTGCACAAACAACAACCGGTTAGTAAAATCTATGTCTAAGGGGGGCTTCCACAAGCCTAAAAACTTTCACTTTTTCGGTTACAAGGTCCTTTTTACAACGTTCTGTTACAATAGCGCTAGTCTGTGTTTGAACAGAAGCATTATTTAACACAAACGCGCTAAAAGAAGGAGAAAGACAGAGAAGGCAAACGCGCTGAAATAGGGTCAATAGCACCAAAACATGGTCAAAAGCACCAAAACAGTGTCAAAAAGCACTAAACTTGATACAATAGCGCTATTGTAAGAACAATAGCGCTATTGTAAGAACAATAGTGCTAGAACGAGATCAATAGCACTAGAACGAGATCAATAGCGCTAAAGCGCAACTTGTGTGACAATTTCAACATTCAAACATGTTATTGGTTAAAAAAAAAATGATCTCTTGGGTGTTTGGATTCACGTTGGGTTCACCAAATGATGCACTGCAAAATGGACAAGGTTAGCAAATGACAAACAACACAAGACACAAGAAATCGTTAGTGTTAGTCAATCAAAAACTAATCTAAACAGGCATATCAAAAGAGATACTAAAATCATGCTAATATATCTAACAAATGAAACAAAGATAATAAGGCATCTCCAAATGCCTCTTAGCATGCTCTTAGCTCCTTCTCCCTTGTTCCTCTCCTCTCCAAGTTCCAAAATAGTGTAGCTCTCAGCAGCTTTTTGCACTATGGATGCTTATGGAGGATTGAGATTTGAGTATTTTTGCTCCAAATGTAAAATGAAAAGCTAAAATACTAGATGCTATTAAAATGATTGATTTTAACCAAAATAACAAGATATTAGTTTGCTATGCTAAATGCTCTCTAAAATGCCTATAGGTTAAATGCATACAAGTTTTCCAGGATGTGGATTATGAAGAAATGGGCTCTATTTATAGGAAAAATGGAGTAATGGATGGTTGAGATTGAGCAATCTCAACAAGGGTCGGGATTGAATGATTTCAAATCCATGTGAGGGCTTTCAACCCAATCCCAAGATGACAAGTGTCAATGTGAGATAGGTTGAGAGGAGAGGGAATAAGCATTAAATGCTTGATATGACCTGAGAGTCAACTTGGGGGTTAAGGTCAAGGTTGGTTGAATGAATAAACTCTTTATTCAAAGAATAAAGCTTTTATCCAATGGATAAACTCTTGTGCAAAGGGCAAGAGGGATAAACATGGTCAAAGCAATAAATGTTTGGGGAGACAAGTTTGAAATAACCATAAATGGTTATGTAAGAGTCATAAATGGTCATGTAAGAGCCATTAGTGGTTTTAGAAGACTTTGGAGGTTAATTTGTTGAACACACAAAGCATTAAATGTTTTTCAAAGACTTTTGAAGTCTTTGAGAAGTGACTTCATTTTGCTTAGGAATG
The DNA here is from genome assembly GCF_030272615.1 of Cryptomeria japonica. Taxonomy (NCBI): domain Eukaryota; kingdom Viridiplantae; phylum Streptophyta; class Pinopsida; order Cupressales; family Cupressaceae; genus Cryptomeria; species Cryptomeria japonica. The sequence continues at coordinate 589,531,868 of NC_081413.1, read as the reverse complement.
TGACAATAATTAGGGGATGGATTAGGTTAATTAGGAAGGGGTTTAGAAGAATCTAGAAGGGGATTTAGGAATGCAATTAGATTTGGTGGGTGAGGGAAATTAAAATTTTATTAAAATAAAAATTCATTTATTTCAATAAATGTGTGCAAGTTGCATTTGTAGGAAAATGCAAGTGGGGGGGGGATAATGATTTAAATAAATGTTTTATTTAATTTATTTAAAAGAGGAAAAGGGGGATTTAATTAAATAAATAGATTTTATTCATTTAATTGATTGTGAATTTGGTTTAATGAATTAATTAAAATAAATTGAATAATTTATTTAATTAATAGGAGAATGTTTGGAGATGAATTAATTAAATATTAATTTAATTAACTGATGGCTAGTGGATTTTTAATCAAATAAATAGCGAATATTTATTTAATTAAGCTGGACAGATTTGTGTGACTACACATTTTAATAACATCACAAATCTCACACATAATAAACATTGACAAAATAAAAATTTCATCAATTTCAATCTAAACATATTTCATCATCTTGATAAACCTTCTTAATCTCATATATTCTTCAATAATTGACGTAATGACTTATGATATAAAACTTATTAAAAATATGTTCCATGGCAATTGTAGCTACAACATGTGATGAAATTCCTCTATTATTTATCCTCTAATAGATGTTCATACCCATTTCCAAAACTTCCAATTTAGCATAGGCTGGAAGGATGTTGGCAAAGATTTAGACCTAACAATTGCATTTAGTTAAAAGTCTCTAAAACCTTTGCCTCAAACCCATTCTGTTCATATCCTATAATTAGGCATTCTATGGAAGCATATTTCTCTCAGGCATTCTATCAAACAATTCACGTGCCTTTTCTAGACATTTTGTATACATGTCTACCAAGGCCATTGCAGCTACACCAACTGATCTTTTGATGGACATCCACACCCTATTCCAAAGCTCCCATTTTCTTATCGGCTAGAGGATGTCAACAGAGCTTTACACCCACTAATCGCATTTGGTTGAAAGCATCTAAACACTTTTCATTAAACTCATTTTGGGAATTATCCTGCAATCATAGAATTCCATAAGCCGACATTGCTTGGAGGCATTCAGTCAAACAGTTCACGTACCTCATCGATGCTTCCACATTTCGTATAAATGTCTATTTGAGCATTTCTGATTGTAGTAAAATTTCCAAGAGCCTGTTGGACTATGATAAGCCTTTCTATTATAGTTTGCTGGATGTCTACCCTCTCCAAAAGCTCCCATTTTGGCACAAGAAGGGAGTACACTAAAAATCAACACCGATGTGGATGGAAACCTATTTGCTCCATACAATAAGACTTCTACATGGGAACAATTCAAATTCGAATGTTAACGATGCTGTTCATTTGGACGGAATTGATGAGAATGTATCGTTAGATGAAAGTATTGAACCCACAACCACCTAAGCTCGGTCAGAGCTTAGTGTGTGATGTTTAAGCCAGCCCCAAGATACATAATGCATAATTATCATGAATAGTAACTTACTACTAGTTAATAATTGGTTATTGCCCCCTAATAAATAAAAGTTGTCACACCAATAAAACTTTGACAGTAAAATATAATTAATATTGATGGTGAATATCTGATCTTTTATGAATGATTTATAAACAATATTAGTACTTAAATACATAAGATTTACAAGGTAGATGACACCTCAATCTAAATAGAATCTATAAATGTGCTCAATATGAAATTTAACACTCACATTTTAAAAGAATATAAAAGTACTGATGTTGAAATAGATAATATATACACAATATATAAAATTTAAACATAATAAAAAATATTTAAGAATGAATAAAAAGGATATTAAATATTTAAACATTAATATAGAAAAATATTTCAAAATTATTGTTATTGAAATATCCTAATACAAATAGTAAAACTAAAAATATTTAATTTTTTTTTGAAATAAATGTATTAGATAAGCAACCCTCGGGCAACTGTGTAAAATCCTGGCATATCAGACATTATTTTTTAGGGGAAATTTTCATATAGATAGCGAAATTTTTTTTCAAAATAGGGAAAAAAATAATTTTATATTGGCGATTTTTTTCTAGGGTATGAAAATTCCATAAATTTCTGGTGAATAATACTTTGTTCTATGGGAAAAATATATATTGTAGGAGGCGAATAATCTTTGTTAAAAGGAACAAATGTATAATTGTATGGGAAAAAAATTTACTCCGAAGGAAAAATTATTTAAATGTATTGACGATTTTTATCCACCACTTGAAAATTATTTAATTTGTTTTGGCGAATATTTTATTATTTATGGAAAAATATATAATTTATTGGCAATTTCATGAATTCATTGCCATTAATAGACAAGGCACATCACATCACATCACATCACATTGAGTCCAGACTTTGCACGATGTATCAATAAGCACGGCCTCTTTGACACATGAAAGGTGACACCTACATAAAATCCATCAATGATTTTAAACCGTTCGATGATCGTAGATCAATGGCTGAAGTTTTATTTCAGCCCAATTTTCTGAAGAGAACATAGCTCACCAAAAAGTGTTCGGAATGGAATTGGATTCAATAGACATGTATCAAATGTCATGAATCACGATTGATAATTTTGGTCATTTAATATATATATTCACTAACTGCAATCCACCCTGTCTCCATGACTTCCAATGTGGTACTTGCCAACTTGGTACTAGTTTATAGCTATTTCCAATTTCACACACTAGTGCATTTATGGGAAAGATTTGTAGAGATACGAAAGATTTAAAAAAAATTAAAGCAATTAATATGGTTAGAGAAGTAATTATTACAATCAAGAGCTTCAACTATTTATATATGATTTCTACTTCTTTCATCTTCAATTAGCCTTTGCCATTTGGTAGATAAATCATCAGAGCTCATGGTATTTCAATTAGCCAGGGTTCCAAGGGGCCCCATCTAGCCAGAGAAATATAGGTGAATTGGCATCTTCCTCAATTATGATAGCTAATCTAGTTTGGAGAAGGACACAACAGAACCCTAGGGCACCATTAAAGAGACAAGAAAACCCTTTAACACAGAAGAGAGAGGAATTTCTTACCATCCCGAAGGCTTCTCTGGATAATTGTTACCCTAACAAAGGCAGTGTTTCATATTCACCATACATTCATGTGGAGAGATTCTCTTGAGCCCAAAACGATGTTGCATCAGGGGCAAACAGAATAAAATTAGGGTTAAGAAAACCCACCACGAAAAACTCAAAGTCAGTGGTCCAAAATCTGTGCAAGGAAGGATATAACCCAAAATCAGAGGAGATGGAAACCTTTGGCTATCACAATTCTAAGGAAATTAAGCACCCTATGTCGGATCTACCTTCAAATTACCCCAACTACTCCTAATAGGTTGGTCATTGAAATTGATAATTATACTCAGGCAAGGTATCAAATGCATTGCAACAATAGAATGATCTTTGCTTGGTGGAAAGGCTGGGGGATCCCATCGGAACAAATTGCTAACTGGGTGTCATCCTCCTTCAATAACCAAGTAAGAATTGACATCCTTCCTAATAATTTCTTAGCTATTGAATGTGGTAATTGGAATCTTAGAAATTCATTTCTTAATGAGGATATATTAAAATTTAAAGGTCTAGGGTTTGATTGCTGGGAATGGCAACCTCTCTTTCTCCCATCTCAATTCTATTCCTGCATGGTTAATAGAGCAATTTCACTTGATAAATTCCCTGTAGAATTGCGCAATAATGACTTTTTAAGAATAATAGGCAACAAAATAGGTAAATTTGTAGAAGTCAAAAAATCAGCCCTAAGCTTCTTTAACCAGCTCTTAATCATTAAAATGAATATTAACATTAAATATTTAGAGCCTATAACTCTGAAATGAGATAAATCTCATTTAAGAATTACCCTTTTATAATGGTCCCTTCCAAGATTGTATGCCAAGGAAGATCCCCTCTGAGAAACCTTTCCCTGTATCATTGCTCAAGTCTACTGGCGCTCCATTTAGATTCGTGGAAGGAGGGGGTTTTACCCTAGAGGGCTATAAGATTGATATTAACTCTAATCATCTTACCTCTAGCCTATATCCTCATAGCTCCCCTGTTAAGCCCTCTCGATCCCCTCTTCCTTCACTACTAACTATAAATTCACCTATAGCTGACTCTCTTCTGGGGGATCGAGATCTGGAAGATGGTGAAATCAATGAGGTTATCCCCCACAAAGAGCAGCTCGGCATGATAAATTTGTCATCATCTATCTCTCTCATTCCACTAGAGAGGTTGAGTCCCTTGGGGTCTCCCCCTTTAATGGAGCAAAATGCCTCTGAGCAATCAGTAGAGCTGGATAGGCTTTCCCCAGATCCAAGATTGGCATCCTTACAGAGTCAACCAATCTCTCTAGTCTCAAGTATGGAGGGCTTTGAGGAGGCAGAGGTTTTCTCTCCATCTTTGAAGGTTGTTTATGATCCAACTGTAGAATCTGAGAATGATCGAGTGGCTAGGGAAGTTAAAATCATTGCCAATTTTGTAGGGGAAGAAGTAGTAAACGACCTCATGGACCTATTGGTTGATGAAATATGTGATGATGAGGAGTTGGAAAGACAAAGGGATTTCTTGGTCAAAAATCTTGTGGATGTTACTAGAGTCGACTTAGAAACAGATGAACTCTTTGTAGCATTAGATAACTTAGAAAATGAGAACCCAAATATTCTAGGCATTCTCAGCTCTGATAGAAGCAAAGACTCTCCTGACTGTGCTAAACACAGTAAGAGAAGAGGTAGAAGATCCCTTGCTGAACTAAGATCAAAGGATGGAGAAGCCAAGGGCCAGTCTAAAATATCTAATCTTTTTAATGCAGGGGAGGGGAAGTTCCTCCCCATAGAGCCATGAAAATCATAACTTGGAATGTTAGGGGTCTGAATGCCCCTAACAAACAACACATCTTAAAGAGCTGCATATCTGATTCTAAACTAGATATAATGTTAATCCAAGAAACTAAAATTAACTCCTCAGATATAGCCCTTTTTGAGAAAAAACTAGGCATTACACAGCTAAAATACTCCCCTGCAATAGGGGCCTTAGGGGGTTTAGCCATCATTTGGGACTCTAGATTCATCTCGTTTACACCTTTAGAGATTAAGCAAAACTAGATGGGAGGAGAAGTAGTAAGTTATAAAAATAACCTAAGATTCAAATTGATTAACCTTTACGGTCCTATCCAAAATAGGGATAAGGCTAGGGTGTGGGTGGAACTGGAGTCTTTCCTTAGAAGTTTTGCAAATGATGTATGCATCATTGGGGGAGATTTCAATGCTATCACTAAGAGAGAAAACAAAAGAGGAGGTAGCAACAAACTTCCTCTAGAGGCTGTAGATTTCAATCATTGGATCAATAGGAACTCCCTGTTGGAAATCCAGACGGTAGATAATGCCTTCACCTGGAACAACAGAAGGCTTTGTTTCTACAACATTGCTGAGAAACTAGATAGGTTCTTTATACATGGAGGGCTCTCGGAGCTTAACTTTACCTTGAATGCAGAACCCCTCCCTTTAGCAGGATCTGACCATTTCCCACTCCAACTAATCTTATTATCTGACCACTCCCATAAAAAATGTCCCTTCAAATTTGAGAGCATGCGGTTCAGAGATGATAAATTTTTAAACTTAATTGAGAACTAGTGGAAAAGCTTTGTTTTCTCTGGTTCTAAGATGTTTATTATCACAAGCAAGTTAAAGCTTATCAAAAGGAAGCTCTTAGAATGGAACAAGACTAATTTTGGAAATATTTTCGATAAAAAACTCCTAATAGAAAATGATCTTAAGAATGTTAACATTGAGGTTCTTGAGAAGGGGATGGATGAACATCTCTTCCTCAAAGAAAAGGCTCTACTCTCTAAGTATGAAAAGACACTCTCAAATGAAGAGATCTTTTGGAAACAAAAATTGAGGGAGACTTGGTTGAGTGATGGGGACCGAAATACTAAGTTTTTCCACAATAGTACTAAGTAGAGGCGATGGGTCAATCGAATTTCTAAAATTAAGAATTGCTAGGGTTCCATCCTGTCTAAACCTGATGATGTTGCCTTTGAGGCAGCAAGGTTTTTTGATAAAATCTTAAACAATATTGAAGGCTCCAACCTCAGAGGCCAACTCAATATTATCAAGAATCTTCCAAAACTCATTAACGATGACCACAACAAAATCTTGTCAAAGAAATTCTCTGAGGAGGTGGTTAAATCTGTCCTTATGAAGATGAATCCCGATAAGGCCCCAGGCTCGGATGGCTTTCCCACTAGCTTTTTCCAAAAATGTTGGGGTTTTATGGGGACAAAGATCACATATGCCTTAGAAGGTATTAGGAACTTTGGTAAGATTCTCAAAGAAATCAATAATACCTTCTTAGCTCTCATCCCCAAAAAAGAGAATCCTGAAAGCTTTAATGACTTCAGACCAATAGCCCTTTGCAACACTCTGTACAAACTCTTAACCAAAACCCTAGCAGCTAGACTCTAGAATCTTCTCCCCATTATCATTAGTGAAGAACAAACCGACTTCATAGTAGATAGATCAATCTATGATGGGGTTATTATAACCCAAGAAGCCATTCATTCGATCCAGCTCAACAAGGCCCCAAGTATGCTAGTCAAATTAGACATAAGCAAAGCTTACAAGAAATTTGATTGGCGCTTCCTATGCAAATGCTTGGAGGCCTTTGGATTTTCCAAATCTTGGATCAACCTAATCTTTGAATGTATATCCACCCCCAAATTCTTGGTCTTGGTTAATGGTTCCCCAGAAGGTTTCTTCAGCAGCTCAAGAGGGCTTAGGCAAGGAGATCCTATGTCTCCCTTCCTCTTCATCATCATGGTTGAAGCCCTAGGTACATCCATCTCTAAGGCCAAAGAGGAAGGTGGGATCCAAGGAATCCCCATTACCACCGGCCTCCCTCCCTTTACGCACCAGCAATTTGTCGATGACATGATGCTTTTTGGGCAGGGAATTGTAAAGGAAGCGAGAGCCTTCAAAGGCATCCTTAATTCATATATGCTAGCCTCAGGTCAAGAGGTGAATCTGGCCAAGTTTGCAGTTTTTTATGTTCAACATAGACCCCTCCTTAGGAAAAGTGATCAGCAATGTCCTGGATATTAGTGAAGGAACTCTTCCTTGCAAATACCTAGGCATTCCCCTTGACAAGGGTAGAAGACACTCAAAATTATGGGACAACTTGGTGGATAAAATCAAGTCTAAGATTAACACTTGGAAAGGAAAATGGCTCTCATCTACAGGTAGAGCAACCTTGGTTAGATCAATCTTGTCAGCTATGCCCATTTACCAGCTCTCCTATCAACATTTATCTTCTTCTAACTTTGTAGAGCTCAATAAGCATCTCAGGACTTTCTTTTGGCAAGGTGCTAATGACAATTGTAAAATATCACTCATATCCTAGGACAAGATATGCAAACCTAAAAAAGAAGGAGGAGTTGGCATTAAAAAACTTCGCGATCAAGGAAAAGCCTTGGGAGCCAAGTTGGTTTGGAGGATGTTTAGAACCCCCCACCTCAAATGGGCTCACTTGCTGCACCACAAATACCTTAATGGAGGGAATCCTATGCAAACATTCAGAGAAACCAACCCTCCTAGAGGGTCCTGCCTATGGAATTTTATGATAGACTATAGGAGGATTATCTCAGACAGACTTACTTGGAACCTGGGGTCTGGGGATAAAGCTCTTTTCTGGTCGAATTCATGGGGTGGATATAAGGCTATTGATAATATCCATGAATTTGGTGCTACTCGTATCCTTCTTGAATCTCATAGAGGACCCCTGTTAAACAACTATATCTCCCCTTCAGAGGATGGGGCTGGTTGGCAGTGGATCGAGAAGGAAGATGAGGATATCCCAGTAAGGTATAAACAAAAACTTATGGCAATTCTTAAATCAAGGAACATGACTTAAATGGTGCACGACCTACCTTATAATCAGCCATGACTTAAATGGTGCATGACAACTTTTGAACTGATGTATGGAGATGTCCTCAATAAAATGATAAAACTTATGGCTCTAGGTCAGAATGAGGACAAGCTCATCTGGCATGGATCCCTAAGAGGAGAATACAACTCCAAGGATGGGTACTCTCTCATCTCCAAATCATTTATAAGACCTATGATTGAGCTTCCCTTGAAACTTTACTGGGATAAATACTATCTGCCTAAGGCAGGTATCTTCTCTTGGCTTGCGGTTCAGAACAAGCTCCTAACTGCGGACAAATTTAGAAGAATGGGGTATGAGGGCCCTAGTAGATGTCCTCTTTGCGAGGCAGACGAGGAAGACACCAATCATATCCTCCTTAACTGCCCCTTTGCTCACAAATGTTGGATCTGGTTCACCAACAAACTTGAATGGTCTGTGGCCTTCCCCCACACCATCTTTGGAATGCTCAAGGCTTGGCCTCTCCTCAGGCATGGCTATCTCTTTTAAGGTTTATGGACAACTCTTCGTTCTTCCATTTTGTGGGAACTATGGAAGGAGAGAAATAGATGTCTCTTTAAAAATGAAAAATTAGATGTTCCCAAAATCATTAACAGGATAGAGTCATCTATCACTGAGCTCATGAACAACCGGCTATCATCAGGCACATTGAAGAATGCCTCTATCACTTATTGTGATGAAAAGATGAAAAAATGATGGAAAGGCTTATCCTTTCCTCCCTTTGTAGGTGATGGTCCTATTGCAAGTCTTCGATCAAGGGATGCATGCAGATGGCAACCCCCACGTGAAGGTTGGATGAAGCTAAACTTTGATGGGGAATCCCGTGGCAACCCAGGGCAAGCAGGGATAGGTTGTGTTGTTCATAATTGGGAAGGCAAGGAAATTGCAACCCTTGCCTCTCCAGTTGGCATCAACACCAACAATTGGGCGGAACTTATGGCCCTGATGGAGGGTTTGCATTTATGCAAGAAACTAGGAGTTAAGAACTTGGAAATTGAAGGAGATTCTACTATAATTGTCAATTCTCTAAGGAAAGGTAGTATGCCTAATTGGAGACTAAATAACTTGCTATCAAAATATCTTGACTTATGTAGAGATTTTGATAGGTTCACAGTCAATCATATTTATAGGGAGGGAAATAAAAGAGTGGATGAGTTGGCCAACTTGGGAGCCGATGGCATCAATCTCCTATCTGTACCTCCTCAAGGCAACACCCTCTTTTGTTTTCGTGTCCTAAGTGGTCGTTAGCATGTTTCTCCTTTCATCCCCTTATGTTTCTCTTGCCCAGGCTCTGTTTTAACCCCCTTATTTATTCCTTGTCCTGTCCCCTATATTTACGTATAGATACTCAGACAAACATTCAGTTTAAATATGCCCATATATCTGTTCTCCCAGACTTTAGCTCAGGTAGTTAGGCTCAATCCATGGTCGGATATAATCATTAAAACACAAATCTCAATCATAGATTTTATTCCTTTCCTTCATACCCATTTAGTCTTCCATCCTTTAGCACAAGGAGAGGCCCCTCGTCTAATATTTTTATATATAATTATCTGGGAACTTTCATTTTTAGACCCTCACCTTGATTTAGTCATCCATCCTCATATTCAGCCTCTCATTGGCACATATTTATATATACATATATATATATATATATATATATCCTTATATATATATATATTTACATATATATACATATATGCAGGTTTTATCTTTCATTCTTGCAGCTCAGGACCCTTTCATGAATTATCTGGGGCATATAAGCACTCTCAACGCATGTATCCTTCTTTCAGCAAAATATTGTATTTGGTCACTATGGTTGTTTCCTCACCAATACCTATCTGTTATCCATTGGGTTTTATTTCGATGAAACCTCGGGCTTCTGTGACCTCCTTTATTTTTCCACCAAAACACTTCTTCCATCGAAATCATCATGCCCTGTCGGTGAATGGATCTATTGTCTCACTGAAGCCTTTCTTTATCCTCCCTTATCATCGTCCACCGATAAAGTCACATCGGTGAAATCATGCGTATCGGAGGCATGCCGTTTCGCTTCCTTGAAACCTATTTCCTCATCGATACCTTTTATCGATGTAGCTTCCTTTGGTCTGATCGACTTTATTATTTCGATGAGAACATTCCTTTCGGTGAGTCCTTTTTATGTTACACCAAGGGTAATATCTCCTTGAAGGCCTTTTCCCGTCAATAAAAAACATCTCCGCTCTCCTCGATATCTTTTGTCGATGGAATTACTATCTTCAATGAGTCTTTTCTGAAGTTCCTCGGCGCTTCCTTTCTTCGAAGGCCCTTCTATATCGATGAGACATCATTGGGTCTCATCGATATTATTTGAACCCAGATATCTTAAATAGGATGCTTTTACACCCGCTTGATGACTTGTGGGCTACCATGGTATCTGTTTTCGATCACTATGGTTGTTTCCTCACCGACACCTATCCGTTATCCATTGGGTTTTTATGTTGAAGAAACCGTGGGCTTCGGTGACCACCTTTATTTTCTCCACCGAAACACTTCTTCCATTGAAATCATCATGCCTTGTCGATGAATGACTCTATTGTCTCACTGAAGCCTTTCTTTTTCTTCCCTTATCATCTTCCACCGATAAAGTCGCATTGGTGAAACCATGCGTATCAGAGGCATGCCTTTTTGCCTCCTCGAAACCTATTTCCTCATCAATATCTTTTATCGATGTAGCCTTCTTTTGTCTGATCGACATTTTTCTTTCGATGAGAACATTCCTTTTAGTGAGTCCTTTTTATGTTACACTGATGGTACTATCTCCTCATAGACCTTCCCATCGATGAAAACCATCTCCGCTTTCCTCGATATCTTTTGTCGATGGAATTTCTGTCCTCGATGAGTCTTTTCTAAAGTTCATCGGTGCTTCCTTTCTTCGATGGCCCTTCTATATCGATGAGACATCATTGGGTCTCACCGATATTATTTGAACCCGGATATCTTAAATAATATGCTATTTCACCCGCTTGATGACTTGTGGGCTAATGGCTATCTCCTCACCGATACCTATCTGATATCCAGTGGGTTTTTATGTGGAAGAAACTACGGGCTTCGATGACCTCCTTTATTTTCTCCACCGAAACACTTCTTCCATTGAAATGCCCTATTGGTGAATGGATCTTTTGCCTCACCGAAGCCTTTCTTTATCCTCCCTTTAAGCCGCATCGATGAAACCATGCGTATCGGAGCCATGCCTTTTAGCCTCCTTGAAACCTATTTTCTCATCGATATCTTTTATCGAGGTAGCCTCCTTTTGTCTAATCAACTTTAGTATTTCGATGAGAACATTCCTTTTGGTGAGAAGTCACACTGATGGTATTATCTCCTTGTAGACCTTCTCCTATCGATGAAAACCATCTCCGCTTTCCTCGATATCTTTTATCGATGGAACTTTTGTCTTCGATGAGTCTTTTCTGAAGTTCATCGACACTTCCTTTCTTTGATGGCCCTTCTATATCGATGAAGACATTGTTGGGTCTCATCAATTTTATCACCCTCCCTTATCATCCTTCACCGATAAAGTTGCATTGTTGAAACCATGTGTATCGAAGGCATGCGTTTCTGCTTCCTCAAAACCTATTTTCTCATCGATATCTTTTATTGATGTAGCTTCCTTTTGTCTGATCAACTTTATTCTTTCGATGAGAGCATTCCTTTCGGTGATTATGTTACACTGATGGTACTATCCCCTCGAAGCTTGTTTCCTGTCGATAAAAACCATCTCCGCTTTCCTCGATATCTTTTGTCGATGGAATTACTATCATCGATGAGTTTTTTTTTCTGAAGTTCATCAGTGCTTCCTTTCTTCAATGACCCTTCTATATCGATGAGACATCGTTGGGTCCCATCGATATTATTTGAACCCGGATCTCTTAATTAGGATGCTATTACACCTGCTTGATGACTTATGGGCTACCATGGTATTAATGAAAATGACAATTTTTTTAACAATAGGGGGCTTTTTAATTTAACTTCACAGATAATCCTTCTTCATCGATATACTGTATTCGGTCACTATGGTTGTTTCCCCACTGATACCTATCTGATATCCATTAGGTTTTTATGTCAAAGAAACCTTGGGCTCAGGTGACCTTTTTTCCACCGAAACACTCCTTCCATCAAAATCATCATGCCCTGTTGATGATTGGATCTATTGTCTCACTGAAGCCTTTCTTTATCCTCCCTTATCATCTTCCACCGATATAGGTGCATTGGTGAAACCATGCGTATCGGAGGCATGCCTTTTAGCATCCTCGATACCTATTTCCTCATCGATATCTTTATCGATGTAGCTTCCTTTTGTGTGATCGACATTATTCGTTTGATGAGAACTTTCCTTTCGGTGAGCCCTTTTTATGTTACACTAATGGTATTATCTCCTCGAAGACCTTTTCCTGTCAATGAAAACCATCTTCGCTCTCCTCGTAATCTTTTGACAATGGAATTTATGTCTTCGATGAGTCTTTTCTGAGGTTCATCGTCACTCTACTAGGATAAGTTTTAAGACTAGAAGGAGGAAAGACCTTACATTAATGAGCATAGGTATATAAATGTGTTGGCATATCTCGCTCCCAAATATATGTGATCATGGATATATAGGTATTATTATTTATGTAGATATTGCCATCTTTTAGGACTAACACTTACTGAGCTATCCTCATCTCTATTTTACCTTTTTCGGTCCCCTATATTCTTGATGTTTTGTCTCTTGTTTTGTTCTTAAGAAGCTTTTAGGATTCAATGTCTCTAGGTTGCTTTAACTTAGCTTCGTAATCTTGTTAAGCTGTGCATATTCTTTAAGATGGTATCTCCCCGCAATCTCTTTGCAGGCATACTTATGGAGTTTGCCTCGTTAATATTTATTGAGTTTATGCTCTCTGATGGGTAATCACTCTTGCATTATGTTCTGTAGATTTTTTGAGACTAATATTTTGAGCTATGTATCCTAATAGGGTGACCATCCAGGCAGGTATGATATATTGTATAAGTTGACCTGTTCGGTTTTCCTTTTCCTAACATTCTGGTGAGAGATTTTCTCAAGATTTTGTGCAGCATATGGAGCAGAGCATGCTTAACCCTGTGTTTCAGGAATAGCAAGAACTTTCACCCACAAATGGCAGCAACACCCCAAGAAATGGGCAATCTGATGCTCAACCTTACACAGAGGATTTCTACAGACAATCTTCATTATTCTGGACAAGTTCCCTTTGTGATCTTGTATCTCCATTTTGTATCTCATTCTTAATTTTTTTTTTTTCTGATCCTTGAGAGATCTGGGCTAGACCGGAGGTTTTCTTCCCTCCATTCTTTCCTACTAGTGCCCACACCGAATGGAGGTGTAAATGTAATTCTATCTATTTTTTAAAATTAATAAAATTCTTTGGCCTCAGCCTTTTATCGATCAAAAAATATATATATATTTAAATTTTTTTGAAATAAATGTATTAGATAAGTAACCCTCAGGCAACTATGTAAAATCCTAGCGTATCAGACATTATTTTTGAGGGGAAATTTTCATATAGATGGAGAATTTTTTTTTCAAAATAGGGAAAAAAATTATTTTATATTGGCAATTTTTTTCTAGGGTATGAAAATTCCATAAATTTCTGGCGAATAATACTTTGTTCTATGGGGAAAATATATATTGTAGGAGGTGAATATTTTTTGTTAAAAGGAACAAATGTATAATTGTATGGGCAAAAAAAATTACTCCGAAGGAAAAATTATTTAAATGTATTGACGATTTTTATCCACCACTTGAAAATTATTTAATTTGTTTTGGCAAATATTTTATTATTTATGGAAAAATATATAATTTATTGGCGATTTCATGAATTCATTGCCATTAATAGACAAGGCACATCACATCACATCACACCAGTACATCACATTGAGGCTAGACTTTGCACGATGTATCAATAAGTGCGGCCTCTTTGACACATGAAGGGTGACACATACATAAAATCCATCAATGATTTTAAACCATTCGATGATCGTAGATCAATGGCTGAAGTTTTATTTTGGCCCAATTTTTTGAAGAGAATATAGCTCACCAAAAAGTGCCCGAAATGAAATTGTATTCAATAGACACGTATCAAATGTCACAAATCACGATCGATAATTTTGGTCATTTAATATATATATATATATATATATATATATATATATATATATATATATATATATATATATATTCACTAACTGCAATCCACCCTTTCTCCACGACTTCCAATGTGGTACTTGCCAACTTGGTACTGGTTTATAGCTATTTCCAATTTCACACACTAGTGCATTTATGGGAAAGATTTAAAATTTTTTAAAGCAATTAATATGGTTAGAGAAGTAATTATTACAATCAAGAGCTTCAACTATTTATATATGATCTCTACTTCTTTCATCTTCAATTAGCCTTTGCCATTCGATAGATAAATCATTGGAGCTCATGGTATTTAAATGCTTTCTTTGGTTTAGGCTTATAGGCTCAGGTTGTGTAATTTGTTAGTCTGATTTCTCAAGATGGACACTCCCATCTGCTTGAGAAGCATTTCTATAGAGGACCAGAGGGCCTTTCTAGGCTCCGTTAGAGACCCAACCCTCCAATTAGTCTGCAAGGAGGTTGGGTCGTTCACCAATGAGGTTGTGCGGATGGTGTTGGGCAGAGAGTTTCTACAAAACGAAAAATAGATATCGTGTTAACACAAACATTACATCTCGGTTCTTGGCATCTCTTCTGGACCTCGGAGGAGACAAGGTGGATATGTTGATGCTGTTGAGGAAGGTTTTTAAGGAAGACTTCCTTGGAGATGATATTACTATTGTCATCCTTGCAGAAGTAGGGGTGGGGATCCCTTGGGCGAGTAAATTATCCAAGCTTCGCCTCCCTGACCCAACAGTGCCAGTGGCCAGACAATCGTTTCTTCTGAACTTGAATGCAGAGCACTTGACACATCACAAAAAATGGGCACAGATTGGCAGGGACTTTCTCCATAAATGGTTGCTCTTGGACGACTTTCCAAACTACATGTGGCCTGAAGAATTATCACAGCTTATGTGGTCGAAAGAGTTCTACATGGAAGGAGGGCCAAAGTCTTAGGGTAAAGTTGTAAGCCATCCACTACATGTGCCCTAGCCCCAACCCCATAGTAGTTTTTTTTTGCCCATGTCCTTGAAACGTCACAATCTCAGTGGCTGACTCATTTTGGCTTTTAGGTTTTTGAGGGACTCAAGTCTCAGACGTAAAAATTGTAAATTTCCAAAGCATAAATATTAATGATAATTTTTCAAATTCCAGTTTCTTTCAGTTTGCCTCTTAGAGTCTTATGGATATAAAAATGTTTTCTATAATTCTATTTCATTTCTATTAATGAAACTTTTTCAAATGCTTTTTGTCTATGAGCTATGTTATTTCAATATTTTGTTAAACAATGGAAATAAATTTAATACTGTTATCTTTTTAAAGTAATGCTTCTTCCTCTATATTTAATATATAAAAAAAAATCAATTCGTTCCATTAATTATTTGTACATTGATTATGGTTGATTATAATTTTATAAATATATATAAAAAAGAAGTTTATCTCGCGAAAAACAAGTGAATTAAAACTAAAAGTCCAACTTACTTGTTGTTGAAGTTTTGAACTAGTGCATGTGTGGGTTGGTACTGGCTACATGCTATGATTTATAGTTAAGATTTTTTCATAATGAATAAATTTGAGACATTTATGAAGGGTAGATGGGATCGCTTTCATGGAAGAGAACCAAGGGCAAGGATGTCCCAACTTCACACAAAATTGATCTGAAGTAGGATTTAGGAATGATAGCAAAAATGACATCTAAGCAATTAGTACCAACCTTAACAAGAAGAGTAATAGAACCTGTTAGTCTCAAATTCTGATTTCCCTCTTATCCCTTGTAAGAAAATGAATAACTTTGTCTGCATACGAAGAGATCAAGGAAAAAGAAACCTTAAAGTAACATATAACAAGGTTTTGAGAACCTTCTACACTTTGAACTTATCCAAAGTTCAGGTGGGTATACCTTCTGTGAATATCTTCACACTTTAAAACTGAGATCCATAGTAAACTAGTGCTAAAAAACCCGTGGACTTCATCACCTCAATAAAATTGAAACACTAAAGGAAAAAGCTTGCATTCATTTTCAGTATTGATCTTCAAGAACAGATAGAAAGAGATCCTACAATCTGATACCAGTGCCTTATCTTGGCTACATAGTCACCTAAATCAAACAATAATTCTCAAAATGAAACACTCATATACATCTCATCATTTTGGCTTTTATGAATCCCATACATGCCTAACATATATATAGATCCTCTCCCATTCAACTAAAACAATTCATCAGATTCATAGCTACAAATAATAGACTTGCTGACAAAAGTATTTCGTGCACATTTAATCCCTCTCCTGAAGAGAAAAGCCATAAATAACATCTACAAGATTGCCTTACAATCCATGTTCATTCAAACAACCCTAGATTATCCAAATGAAACTAGCAAACTAAAGAATGCACACCAGAAGACAAAGGAATTTTAGGCCTAAAAATTTGATCTGTATATTCATATTCATTCCTGAAAATATTACATAACTCAGAGCAATCTCCTTAAAACCAAAAAAAGGCTAAGTATATTTTGCCAGAGTTTCTTTACAAAATTCTTGAGATCCTTTTTACACTAGTTCTGTGTTAGTGAACAGATTTGTCTTTTCTTAAAATGATCAATTTTAAATTGTCGCCTTCTTTAAAAGACAAGTGTTCAACTAAATAGTTGGGTAAGTGTTATATAAACCACTTCCCTCTAAATTTTCCATAGGTACAACTCCCTATTTCAGTTATTCAAGGAATAATCTAATTAATTTTATTTGAGTAGTAGCTTTTAACCTGAAAGCATGTAAGGCTTCCTGCTTCATTCTTGGATTAGAGGCTAATATTTCACAAGTATTTCTGAGAAAAACTATCTTTCCAATCTTTTCAAAACAAGAGATGGAAGTAACTGAATCAAAGTTCAGAACACCATTTCCACAATTCCAATAAGAAACGAACTGATAAGAGAAACTGAATCTGTTCTCAAACACAAATCTTTTCCTAAAAACAAACACTCAAAGGAAGGAGTACCAGAAAAATAATAATTTTCTGCAATAGAAAGGTCATTACTATTATTTGATTAGATAAGCATATGCAAAGATATGTGTCTACACATATTCAAAACCCACAGATTTTCCTTATCCCAAAAATAGTATGATCTTTGTATATATATATTTTTATGCGACAAAGGCACGATAATACATCTATAAATCCTTTTCCATTCCAGATTTAAAAGTTTGATTCCTCCTTCTAAAAAACAAAACTTTACAAGATAGAGAAAAAAAACAAAAACTAACTCAAATTCCTTGCCAAATCTAACCCCTATTCTATCTATCTTTCCTTAATTTATAGATTTTAGAACAGGGGAGGTCTCCCTGAAAACTTGACCTCCCCCAAAACAGTTATGAAACCAACAAGATGTATTTTGGGATAGATGTCCCAAAGTTTTTGCATAAACATGAGAAATTACATAAATAAAGGAAACCAGGCCTGGATCAATGCATTATGTCGCTCTCCCATCATCATCATCCTCTCCGCTTTTGCGGGCGTTGTGGGCGGTTGTGAGCTCTTGGATAATAGATTGGTTTAGAACCTTCATCACATTGAGCTTTGCCTTCGCCGCCTCCTTATTCCAGCGGTGCTTCACCATCTTTTCGACATGTTTTGGTAACTAATCATTTCCAATGAAGGTCATGGACTCAATTCTAGCCACCCTTGTTATATCTTCTGGAGTGAAATTACCCTTGGCTTTGATTTTCTCCATGTTTATCCAGAAAGCCCTGATTGCATCCTGTGTGTTCAACCTGCAAATTCCCAATTGCATATCATGGTCAGGGTTAACCACCTTGCTGTCATTAACTATACTGCACTGGAGGTCCTAGAGCTCATAAATAGAGGTCTTAGCATTGGAGATCACAGACTTGAAGGTAAGCACCCGCCACACTATGGTTTTCTTCAGCACAAAGAGCTGACATTCATCCGCTACCAGTTTGATTGAGTGTTCTGTCAGAAACCTGGTAACCCCATATTCTTCTATTTTGGCAAACAAAGGCAAGATGTTCTACCATTTGTGTTCCTCTTTCTCCCATGACACAAGCTGATTTTGAACTTCGGCGATAAGACTTTGTATCTCGTCACATAAATTCTGGGAGTCGGTGATATACTTCTCCCCGTCCTTGACTATTCCCTCAATCCATTTCTCCATGACTTCTGCAATACTCTTGGCCCGTTGAACTTGGCTCATTAACTTTTTATTTTATGGTGAAGTTGGGTTGAAGTTCTCTGTAGCATGAGATATAGGGAGTGCCCCAAAGCAACCAATGTTGTCGATGAACTGGGCAAGAATATTTATGTGTTGCTTTAGCTCTCTCTTTTCCCGCCCATCCTTCTCTGATTTGGTGAGCATTTTCTTTGCCGATACCTGGAAGAAATGATTGTCTGAGTCCCTACTCATATTTCCTAGCTCCACCTTCGTGATCTCAAAATTATCGGGGCTAGCTTCCTTGTTTTTCGTCCTTGGGTTTGTATGAGGCGATTTAAGCGACCCATTTTCCAGTTCCTTCATCATTGTCTAGGCAGGCGGCGATTTTGAACCTTTTCGGCTTGGGGCCCTTCTCTATGTAGTTAACGACCATTTCCTGAATTGGAGTAGTCATGGGAAGAAAATTCTGCTTTTTGTTCACCGAGGTGGTCAACCACTTAGGAGTTGCACTGGAACTGGTTGTTCCTTTGATCGCTTTGGAAGGTGGTGTCATAGCCATAGTCACCATATGAGAATCCAAGGCATTAGCAACATCGCTATCCAGGTCTTCAACTTCAAATATTTGGGCATCAAGAATTGTATCTTTCAGCCCTGTATCCTTTGCTTGATCCATCTTTCTTTGAGCAGCACTTCGGGACCTGGTATGTCGAGGAGTACAAAAATCCAAAGCTGAATTAGACC
Source organism: Cryptomeria japonica (assembly GCF_030272615.1). Classification (NCBI taxonomy): domain Eukaryota; kingdom Viridiplantae; phylum Streptophyta; class Pinopsida; order Cupressales; family Cupressaceae; genus Cryptomeria; species Cryptomeria japonica. The sequence goes on along the minus strand of NC_081413.1, from coordinate 589,512,781 downwards.
TATGTCTAAACTGGGGTGGCTTTTTATCTTTACCTGCATGAACATGCATAGAAGCATTGTTAGAAAGACACTTTGGTGAACGTAGAGAGACCTCATTACTTCTCGTTGAATTAGACTTAATGCCTAATTTCGTTGCTTTCTTCCTGGCAACCCACACCGTGGTCTTCTCCAAAACTCCTTTGGTGCTTAAATGTATATCATCTTTCTCCTCCTCATCCTAGTTGATTAGAGGCATTTCAATTTCTGCACGGGCTAAGTATCCTGGTTCGAATAGCTCTAGATAGTCCTCTTCGAGCCCTTTAATGTCCAACTTTACCAGTAATGAAACGACTTGTTCTAACACCATCCTCATATTTCCCTTTCTAAAAACCTCGAGCTCATCACTACAATCATCGCTACAATCTTCCCAGAAGTCTTCTAATTACGGCATTGGGAGGTATGGCATTAGACCAAGATTTCGGGAAAAACCCTTATTATCAAAACCTTTCCTTTCAAGATATAGGGAAAAATTGAAATTCCTAAGATCTACTCCAATACTCAAAGCATCAGACATCGAACTGTAGGACAACATGCCCAATTGGATGGGGAAATGACCCTCCCATTTATCCCTGGGTTGTGCCTTTTTTATTACAGAGGTCAACTACCTACATACCTCCACTAGAACAAAGCAATCTGAACAAAAATGAGGGAGCTTGAAGGGCTCCTCTTCAAAGCCGCCTATCCTTATGTAATAGAAGTGTGGAAACTGGATATAGAAATTGCCAAACCTCTTTATCAATGTCTGTGCATCCTCGAAGATTCTTTTGGCTTTCATATTCTTCAATTCATGGCACAAGTCACCCAAAAAAGCATTGTGCACCCTTCTGAAATCCTGCAAGGCCTTATCCTTTTGCAGCATGGGATAGAACTCATATACGGGAACATCTTCCTCAGTGAGCTGGTTTGGTATTCCAACTAACTCCTTAACGCATGCCAAACAATACAAGAGGTACGAAGACATAAAGAAGTTCTGTTTGAACTGTTTAGCCATACTCAGTTGTTCCCTCATTGAATCAGCAATCAATTCAGCCCAATCAAGATACTGCTTCCCTTCTAAAACCAGCTGCACGTAGCAATAAATCCAGTCATCGAAACTGTAAGCTTCAGCAGACCCTCTGGCCCGGTGCAACAAAAGCCTAACATCGTGAATTTGAGGCAACATGTGAGTCTTATTAGGATTCTTGGGTAACCTGGAACCACCTCTTTGAGGAACCTTCAACCATAATTTTGCTACGTTGTTACAGTGTCCGGTTCTGTCCATGTTGAACTCGATGATTGACTGAGCAGGGGAAAAGTTGGAGAACTGGTAATCAGGTATCTTGAAGATGGAGGAAATTACTTCACAATTTATGGCAAGAAGGGTTTCGCCATTGTCTCTCCTAATGGTCTCAGAGACTGGGTCATATCTAGCGATACATTCCCGAATCAATTCTGGGCAGAGAATGGCTAGGGGAAAAGCTGCTGCTTCTATGAGACCGCTACTCAAAATCTCCACACCAAAATATTTGTCAATTCCCTCGAACACCCTCTCTTTTAAAAACCTCAAGATTTTACCCTTTTAGGTCGGTATCGCTAACTATGGGTTTAGTGCATGCAAGGCTAAAAACATTCTCGAACAAATGCAGTGTGGACTTCATAATTCAAAGCAATAAGCCTTAATTGGTTGTAGCAAACCTTTCTATGAGATAGAAAATGCAAGTAAAAACTACTGGAGAGAACAAGAAAAGGACTCACCTTTACAGTTGAACAACTAGACGACGACTAGCAGCAAACAAGACTCCTATCCAAGAAAACAAAACCGCAGCAGTGAGGAACAAGATGCAGAGCACTAATAATCCTTCATACCTTATAGTGAGGGAAATGATACAGAACCATTAAATGCAATAATTCCAATTTGTCAGTCTGAGTGTGTTAAGTTTGTGGATTGGACATCGCACACATGCATTGAATGCATGGTGGTGTTTTTGAAGTAACTGCTAGTTTCCGAAATGATTACTTACTTCGAAAAGCCAAGGATTGACGTCACTTAAGACATGGTTCACCTTCCTCATATTTGACAATGAATGCACCATCAAATCATTTAACCTGCGGGACCCACCAACTTCGTACACATATGAACATCCTGAATAGACTTCATTAGAGTTCAAGTAGTTCAAGGTGTATGCCGCGCTTAAGGAAAATCTTTGCCAAGAATATTAATTATGCCAAGCTGCTCACCATTTGTGCTATGTTGAACATGTTGAACACGTTTTAACCTCTTGAACTTGGTTCAATGAGTTCAACGCCCGAAGAGAGATGATGTAACACATTACCAAACAAGAAACCTTTAAAGAGCCACTGCAAGACACTTAAAGAAAATGTCAGAATGAAATCCTCCCTGAACACCTAGGAACCTACAAAACCTAAATGAACCTGTTGAACCTGGTTCAAGATGGTTCAACGTGTTCACAGAGTTCAACCAATTACTAAAACTCGATATTTTTGATTGAAAGACGATTTACAAATGTACTAAGGGATTGAACTGAGGTGTTACAAGAAAGACAAGGACTCTGAATGGAATTTTTATAAGATGACTCACTCTTGTCATGAGGAATAAATGACGCAATAACATCCTAGTATCCATTTATAACATTATGGATGCATACAAGCATAAAAAATTCATAAAAAAGTTTTTTACAAACCGCAATACTCTCCAAGAAATAGTTACAAGTCTTTTTCAATATCAATGGCCTCTTCCGTTTCTTGTTCTGCTGCAACATTTTCTATCTACTCTAGAGTATCTTCTTGTTGTCTGATATATTTATCCTTCCACTCCTGGAACACGTCATCACTTGGCCAAGCAAAGTTGATAATCTTTTGTTTCATTCCTTCTAGCCTTTTCCAGGTGACCCTTAACTGCCCAATTTCTGTTTCTATGAAACCATAATGTGATTTCACCTTTTCAATCTCTTCAATTGTTTGGAAAAACAAGGATGTGTCATCAGTGTTAATGATTTCATTAACCGTTTGGGATAATTTGTGGTCCAGCTCTTCTAGCCATACCTTCTCTTTTAACTAAATTGGACCGACAAAACCACCTGGAAACAATTCATATTTGTGATCTAAATATTCTTTTCTATATAGTTGGGCTTTTCTTTTTACACTTGCCCTTTCCTCTAAGAGTATATTCATTTCTTTTATAAACTCAGTAGTGGACCTAAGATTGTCATTTTCCTCTGCATCTGCATGGGATGAGCACATAAGCTCTAACTCCTTACCTCTAGGCATCAACTTATTAAGGATTGGTTCCAAGGTGGTTTCATCCTCTCTTAATTCAATTAGGATATTCAGGATCCTTTTCATATAAATGTGTACAATAGAGGCCTTTACTGAATCAGCAAACTTCAAAATTATGGCTTTTAACTTTTCTTCATACTTGCTTGCAAACAAGACTTGAGCTTGTTTCAACTTTTCCAACTCATGTTGGACAGTTTCAGCTGACTGGAAACTAGAAGGCATAGGAGAAGGGGGATATTCTATAATGGGACTGGTAGGTGGAGGTCTTGCTGGAGAGGAGGCTATAAGGAGAGTAGAGGATTCACCTGGATGGTACTGACCTGCTAACTAACTCTGAAGTCTAGCAATAATACTGTCTTTGTTGGCTAATCCTTCTTTGGCCTCATTGTAAGCCTTTAAGATGGTTTCCAATTTTAATTGGAGATTAGCCTTTTCTTTTGCCTCCTTTTCTGCTACTACCACACTGAACTTCACAGTTTCCAAGACCATGCTTGCAGCTTCCACCACTCCTGTATCTTGGAATCTTCTTACAATCATGCCTTCTAGGAGACTAGAATCTGATACACCTTTACTCCTTTTATTCTCATCTTTCTTCAATGACCACATGACTAGAGCAGCATTATCCTTGCTGAAGGTCACTCCTTCCATTGGTGTTATTTTCTTCCTTACTACTTCAAGGACCAGAGCATCGACTATATCCCATTCAGGGAGGATTAAAACACCAGCCTTAGAAACCATCTCTCTTCCCTTCTTAGGAGTAATAGTTTTAAATTCATCAATCATTTCTTGCTTTACCTCTTTTTCCACCTAAGTTACATCCCTGTGAGGCTGTTCACTCTTTCTTTTCTCATATCTAGCTTTGAATTGTTCTATATTTTGTTTCCCCACAAATTGCATGAAACCCCCTATTGTAACAAAATTGATGTCAGCCAGGAATTTCTCACTGGCTTGCTTAATAGTAAGGTCTAACTCTTGGCCCTTTAGCTCACCATCAGTCAAGTTCATTTCAGCACTAGGTGGCCCTTCTGGCATCCCCTCTTGCGTCTCCTCATATGTGTAGGAAATCTCCCTAAGACTCCCTAACTGTAACAAATGCTCAGCCACTGCTTGCTCATCTCCTATGTGGATAGGGGAGTGAGATGGAGAATACAAAGACTCATTGGTTTGCACTTCCTTCCCCACTCTATGTCTTTTAGGGGAATCTTGGATGTCAATGACATCTTCAACTGCTCTTTTCTCTCTTGAAGTGGAAGGCTCACCTGTCATTGGCATCATCACATTGTATTTTGATTTCCTATGCATCACATAATCAATAGGTGGGATAGCCTTAGCAAAGGCAGGCTTAGCTAGGACCAATTTAACCTTGTCAGGATCATTTTGCATTATAGCCTTCCTTTTTTCTTTCAAGGTTTGCATGAGGTCTTCAAAATAAAGAACCAAGAATTTGATTTTCACCCCAAAGGGATTGAAACTAGAGAGAGGGTCATAACTACTATCAAATTGATGAATGAAATCAAGAGCCCTCTTATAGGAAACCCACTTCTCTTTCCTCAGTTCTTGCTCATCCAAACTGAATTCATTTCTAATTAAATCTTTAGGGAACTGAAATTGGTGAGGCCTACCTTTACACACTGCCCTCTTTCTAAACATGCCATTGAAAAATTCCTCAGGGTCTGCACATCTTGAAACTACAGTTGACAACCTATATGGCTTAAAGAATTCTTCAAAATATTTCCAGCCACCTTTAGTGATTACAAAATGATGGGCAATAGTAATGGTTGGGAAAATGGTCCCTTTACCCCTATTTGTCAGCTCTGCCTCTTGTACACCTCCAATTTGCCACAAGACTTCTGCAATCCCTATCTTCAATGGGACCTGATAGGGCAATAGAGAGGGAGTACCTCTGAAACCATACACTCTAAAAATGGTAGAAACGGGATACAAGTACATATCTCCCCAATTGTGAACAATTTTAATACCCTCAACAAACTCTTTAGGCCTGAGGAATTCCAAGAGAGCCTTAGGAATCCTAGGGTTCTCTGTGTACAAATGAAATCTAATCTTAGATGCAAAGCATCTATCAAACTTTAAAAAGCTAGCATCCTCCCTGTCCTAGGATAAAACAGTGCTCCAAAGTTGAACCGACATCACTTCCTTATATTTTACCTTAACCAAATCCATTTCCTTTGCAAAATAGTCAGCACCTTTGAACAAAAACATATGCATTAAAAGGGAATACCATCCAAACAGCCTATCCACCTTACCATTTTTTATCCCTACTAGCCTTGCATGAATTGCATCAGTAAGGTATGGTGCATAATCAAATGTTATGGCCAAAGAGGGGTTTATAATTTGTGCAATCATCAGCATGTAATGGGTTGGCATGTTTTTCTCAGCATCTTCTCCAAAAATCTGACATAGTGCCCAAAACATACCCTTAGCTCTTAGAGTAAATAGATTCAGGGAGAAAGGTTCCATTGTACTGGGGCCTACATCTGTTAACCCTCCTCTCTTAACAAAGAACTCTTTCAATGGGCCACTCCTAAGATGATCCCTTTGAGCAATATATACCTGGGCTAATGACTCAAAATCAATAGGCTCTAACAAATTTAAAGCTTCACTGAGCTTAAATACATTTCTGATTTCATCATCATTTATTTCAATCAGGGCTGATCCCTTCACATTCCTGATACATCTAGCTATATGGTCATAATTTTGTGCAATCAGGGTCAACCAATCTACATCCATGAATACACCAGGGACCACAAGCTTCACCACATCCAATTCCCATATGTTATTTAAAGGGGCAAGGGAACGTCTTTGACCAAAACCCTTTGAACAATCCTAAACTTGACATCCCTATTTCTGGATCCCTTAACCAATTACCTTTATCATATAAGGCATCCCCAATTCTAAGACAAGGGTTCTTTGGTACTAATTCATTCACTTTAGCCCCGACATTGATGACATAGTTAACTATTCTAAAAAATCATCACAAATGTTCCTATCCTGGTAATTCACTTTTCCTATCAACTCCCTTCTTAGTGCCATCTTGATAATGCAACTATATCAATTGAGATTTGCACAGACCTCTAATCAAACAATTCACATAGCAATCACTGATTCCGAACCAGAATTAGCAAGAAAAAGCACAAAAAACCTCATATTCGCTTGAAGAAAACTGCTATGCACCAATTGCTTTGCAACAGACTCATTGAAATGATCCCAACATTCAAGTTGATGCGGAGTCTAATACAGAAAATTGGTATTGAATTTTAGAAATTAATCCCGCATGCTTCGACCATCACCTCATAATTGAATTCATAAATCGAATTAAAAAACGGGCTCCAATGGATCATAAATTCTCTGAGTATTTCCTCTTCTTTCGTTGTTTCGCTATTTCGCGGGCCTTAAATCCTCCACACCTTTCTTTTGCGAAACAACTACAACTGTTGGATCACGGGAACTTGCGCTGCTTTTACTCCGTCCGGTCTTTCTGTGTTAGTGACGGGCCCTACCTTCTTTTCGCTATTTTGCGGGCCTTAAAACTTGTGCAATTTTCCTTCGCGAAGCAACACCAGCCATTATATCATGATTTACCTTCCCGGTCTTTATCTCTAACAACAATTGTCAGTCTTACCTTGATGGCTAGCAGTTTTTGCCATTTCGCAGAGACTAAGCTACAAGCATCTTTGGGCCACGAAACAATGACAACCGTTGGATTGACTACGAGATGAACACCTTTTAACATGCTTTAGACCTTTCAAGTGGGCCCTTTATCTTAGAGATCACCTGCTTTATCTCGTCACTAGTTAACAAATGCCACGTGGTGGTCGGCCATTTGCTCAGGAAGTTCCATCGGGTTCCATTCTAAAACCGCCACGTGTTTTACTTCACTATTCTCCACATAACTACTTGTTGATCCAAGGCAGGCCCTCATTGTACCCTTCAGAGCCATGTGCGCTTGATAGGTCACCCTTACACTCCATGGAATAAACCATCTGTCCTACCATGTCATGCCTTAGTGTTCGCCACCTAGACCTACCACTGGACTGCCAGCTAAGCGCCATCAAACCTGCCACCTGTCTTTCACCATTTCACGATCACTAATCTTCTCTTTACTTTAGGCCACAAATCCACGACAACTGTCCGATTAGATTATACTTAATCGGTCTTTAACTTTATGACCTGCCTGCTTCAGGCCCACCAGCTCCTTTCGCCATTTCGCAGAGCTTAAAACTCAAGCTAGTTATCTTCACAAAGCAGCGATATCTGTTGGATCTCAGGAACTTTCTCATCGGTTACCCTTGCTACGACCACCTCGCCCAGGCCCACCACCTTTTCACTACTTTGCGAAAGGTAGAACATGTGTATCTTTTGGTTGTGAATCAACGCGAGTCGTTGATCTTTTCTAAAATGATCATCCTTTAACCAAAGAAGCCACTCGCCTCTGGGACATGCCAAGTCTTTCGCTATTTTGCAGAACTTATTTCATGCGCATCTTGAGATAGTGAATCAATGTGAGCCGTTAGATTTAAAACAAGATGCAGTCCTTTTATCTGACAGTCAATCCATTTGTTCAGACCCGCCAAGCCTTTTCACTACTTTGCAAAACTTAACTTGTTGGCATCTCCGCTTAACGAAACCACGACAACCGTATGATTAACAATGAGTTGCACAATAATTAAGGGCCCCGACAAACATTAAAACATGATAAAGGTAAAGGCACACAGATTTAAAATATTTAAGGGACCGCCTAGGGAAATAACTAATGGGGGGACACTTTTCACGATAGGCAGATGCTTCTTTAAGTGGTAAAAGTAACTCAGAAATAGAACATAAGGGTTTTTCACAAACATAGGAAGGGTTAAAACTCGAAAACCTTAAACCCTCTTCTGACCCAAGAAAATTAGAGGTAACAAGGCCATACTAGACACAATTTTTGCAGACTTCTAGCCAATTATGGAACAAGAATATCCAACTTTAAATAGTGATAACAACGGCTCTGATTGGGGATGGTTGATTGCAAGATCAACACAAGAATTCAGAAACTCTCTAGAGAATAGACCAAACATAATCCCAAAAAACAACAACAAAAGAAAATCTAAATATGTACAGACTAAGACCTACTGTGCATGGACATTAAGAGAAGTAATGTTTCAGGAATTGTCTATGCACTGGAAATTCCTGTACCTCATCATTCATATTCTGCAAAAAATATGAATCCTTTCCATTAAGATCATTAACCACAGAGGGGCCTATCCATAGTGACTCAAATTTTTTGTGTTTTCCCTTATCTTGTCCTTTCACATTCCACTGAAGAGCCACATCACCAATTTGAAACTTTCTCAACGAGGTCCTTTTGTCAAATAGATATTTTGACTGCAATTGGATCTTCAAATTCCTCTTGTGAGCCAAAGTTCTAATTTCTTCTATCTCCACCATCTGAATCCATAGGTTTAGATAACTCCTCATCTTCAGCTTGCAAGAACTTATACACTGGAAGAAGATTATTGATTAGCACCCTAGATTGCATACCATAGACCAACTCAAAAGGTGAGACACCAATTGCTCTCTTAACAGTAACCCTATCTGCCCAAAGGGCTAATTTCAACTTCTGGTCCCAAGACCTTTTATTTTCCTCCTGGATTTTCTTAATAATGTTCAAGAGGCTTTTATTACTTGATTCAGCTTGCCCATTACCCTGAGGATGGTAAGGTGAAGAGTAGGACATAACTATTCCATGGCCAGTGCAAAATTCAACAAACTCTTCTGACTTGAAGCTCATGGCATTGTCCATCACTAATTTGACAGTGACTGGGTTGAGGGGTAAAGCTCCCTCATACTTCAATTTTGATGAAAACTTCTGGCATGGGTCACATCTCCAAACATGTTGATGAGTATCTTTAAACAAAGTAGGCCAATAATACCCAACCTGAACTATCTTACCAACAGTTGTCTTGGTAGAGTAATGACCTCCACACACTCCATCATGCATTTCAGTTAACACTCTCTTAGCCTTGGTTTTATCCAAACACATTAGCAATGCCCCATCTCTATTTTGCCAAAACAGATCACCCTGAGTGAGGACATACTTTTGTGACTTCAACTTCAGAGTTCTGCTCTGGTTAGGGGTCATTCCTTCTAAAAATGTTGCATCTCTTAAAAAATGTACTACTTCTGAGTACTAGGGTTGTGTCTCAATACTGGTGACCAGGATGTTCTCAACTTCAACATTATTCACTTCAACAACAAGAAGGTTTGATTCAGCCATAAGCTTAGCAAGGACTAAATCTCTCACCAATTTTAGTGATCTTAATTTCTAAATCAAATTCCTAGATTCTGGTTATCCATCTGCATCTTTTACCTATGACCTTAGACTAGGATATAATATCTTTGACAGCCGCATGTGGGACATAAGCAATTACTTGTGCATTTAAAAGATATGACCTAAAAACTTTAACAGCCTTAACCAAAGCATATGCTTGCTTCTCCATAATTTCATACTTTAACTCTGCAGCCTGTAAAGATTTGCTATAAAAAGCTATAGGATGTTCATATCCTTCATTATCCTTTTGTAAAAGAACTGCAACCACTATGTGATATGAAGCAAAAGAAAACAAAGAGAAAGGCTTACTGTAGTCAGGGGACTTCAACACTGGTGCCTCCTGAATAGCCCTTTTGATTTCATGAAAATCCTTTGAAGCTTCTTGATCCCAACAGAACTTTGTATCCCTTTTAAGTAGTTTAACAATGGGCTTGACTATCTCTACAAAATTTGCAATAAATCTTCTAACAAAATTTACTTTGCCCAAGAAAGATTGGATGCCTTTAACATTCTTTAGCTCAGGCACATTGTTTATAGCCTCAATTCTTTCAGGGTCTATTCTTACCCCTTCTTTGGAGACAATATGCCCTAGCAGCTTCCCTTCAGTAACAAAAAATGACACTTTTTAGGATTTAAGGATACTCCAAATTCCAGAGCTTTATTGAAAACTTGTTCTAAGTGTCCACAATGGTCATCCACCCTTTTGGAGAAGCATGTCAAATCATCTTGATATACTACCATGATAATATTAATGAATTCCTTGAAAGCTACATCCATTGCCCTCTGAAAAAGTAGCTCCAACATTCTTCAAACCAAAAGGGATTCTGACATACACGTATGTTCCCCAAGGGGTGGTGAAAGAAGTTTTGAATTGTTTAGATTCTTTTACTAACACTTGGTTATACCCTGAGAACCCATCCATCATAGACAATAGGTCACAACCAGTTACTCTTTGCAACATCGCCTCCATATTAGGAGAAGAGTAATTATCTTTCAAGGAAGCAACATTTAGGTTCCTAAAGTCCACACAGAGTCTAATGTCCCCATTCTTCTTTTTGACCGGGACCAAATTTGAGACCCATGATGAGTGCCTTATAGGCTTAATAATTCCCCCTTCCCTTAACTTGGTCAATTCTTGCTACATTTTAGATTCCAACAGGGGGTTGATAGGTCTTTGTTTTTGTCTAAAAGGCTTAGCATCTGGAAGCAGAGGGACTTCATGCTGAAATAGATCTTGTCTATATGCCTTCAGATCTTCATAAGACCAAGCAAAGACATGCTTATATTTCTTTAATAAATTAATAAGATTTATTCTGACATGAGGAGGCAATTTTTTTCCAATATACACCAACTTAGGGGATGATTCTGTCCCCAAGTTTACTTCCTCTATTTCTTCTAACTTAGTGGTTGATTGCTGGTGCAGATGACTGTCACTGTAACTGAACATACCTTCTAGTTCTACCAACCCTTTAGGTATTTCATTAGTTTCTAACCGAACTAGGTCGTTTCCAAACACAGTTTCTCTATTTTCAACCACTTCCACCAAGGCATTGCAATCAATTTTTTGTCCATCATAGTCATGAATGCATTGTATAAACCTGAGAATATCTTCATCATCAGCAAACACTTGCCAATTATATACATTATCAGGAATGGCAAGCCTAGCTTTTACCTCAATTGTGGATATACCGCTTAGTGTTGCATCATCATTATTTAATGCAACATTTGCTAAGAAATCTGCCATGATATTTTTAGATCTTTATATCCAATTTATAGAGAATGCACTAAAATGCTCAATCACATCCCATACTGCATGCTTATATCTTTTCAATCTATCATTCTTAGATGCATACTTATCTCTAACTTGAGAAACAACCAATTCTGAATCTCCTAACACTTTTAACAACTGAATGCCATGCCTTTTTGCAACTTCAAGTCCCAATAACAAGGCTTCATATTCAATAGTGTTATTTGTACACTGAAAGGCTAACAGAAAGGAATATTTGAAGGTTATAACTGAAGGGGACACAAAAAGAACTCCTGCTCCAGATCCTTCTTCAGAGAAAGCTCCATCAAGATACATGTGCCACAAACTATGCTATTGAGATTCCAATTTAGTCACAATAGAGTCAGTATTCTTCAATTGAGGTAAAATTGGTTGTAATCTAAAATTGTCAAGATCCACATCAATCATACAGTTGAGCATACTAGGATCTACTTTCTCAATTACCCTAGGAGCACGTGGTTCTCTATACAATTTGACTTGGTTTCCATTAATTTGGATAGTAGCATATGACAGATCCAACTCAACATTTCCACCTACTGCTGCAACCCACTGTCTAGATAACAACATGCCATAATGAGGTTTGGTGTCAGTTACAATGACATCCATCTTGTATGTTGCTTCAGGGAATGCTGCTATTTTTACTTCAACATCTTTCATTGTACATATCACTGGCACTTCTCTATTATCCATAGCCTAACATTTCCCATACAATGTACTCATTGACAATCCTAATTCTTTCATGACACGATAAGGCATTACATTTGCAACTGCACCAAAATCTATCATACACTTTTTAATTAACTGGTTATTTACTAATAAAGTAACATAGAAAGGATCAACTTGTGAGGGTTCTTGTGTAATAGTTGTTCCAACATATACCTCTAGGGTTTGCAGCTCCTGATCCTTTTCATCCTTATTTGAACTGGAAGGTAAAGTTGTGTTACTGTCAGATATCTTAGAAAACAAAGATAGAGCAACTTCTCTATGTTCCTTTATTTTCAATAATTCTATCAATGGGACAGTGACCTTCATTTGGGTAAGAGCCTGAGTCATATCAAATGTGGAATTATTAATCAACTCAGTATTAGCCTTAACTTTCTCTATCTTAGGCTGACTTGCCTTCTTCATTGTGGCAAATCCTTGTATATCACTAGTAGCTTTATCATCCATAGTTTTAGCTTTATCCTTTAATTTGTCATTCCCCTTTTGACTATCTTGGGGCAAGGTAGCTTTACTTGTTTCTTTCTTCTGAGATATCTCTTTTATAAACATTGAACTAGGTTCACCTTGATCCTCATCCTTCTTAGTACTTCTCAAATTATAGTTGTGCTTGGCTTTGGCTATGGCAACGTTAGTGAGATTTCTTAGTTCTTCATCACTAGGTCTTCTGAGATGAACTTCTTCATCTTCAATTGTTACCACATTCAAAGTGGGATGCCAATCAAGTGACAATCGTCCTTGGTAAGACCTCTTACTATTCAGCACATCACATTCACTAAGTTCACTTTGTAATGACTCATCATCACTTTCTATGATAGTTTCAAACATATTTATATCAGGCTCAACCTCTTGTCTCATGGATTCTTCAAGGGATTGGGCTACAACACACTGATGAGGAGAATGTGGTCCATCACAAGCCATGCACCAAGGAGTATTCTCCATGTTATGAATATTTCCTCCTTTTAAAGGATCTGGGGTATCCTAGTTCTGAGTATTCTTTGGCTTCTCATTTTGAGGCTTGCCATCCTTCCAAGTAGTATTATAGGGCATGTCGTGCAAGCTAGGAGGTCTATCTTGCCAATTATAATGAGGCTTATCATTTTTACTTACCTTGGCAGTAAGATCCTTCATAGCAATCACTAATTTCTCTATTCTGTCTTCTTCTTTAGCAACTTTATTAGGTTGTTTTTTTAATTCTTGCCACAGCCTACCATCAGTTCTTCTCCCTATTTTCCTAGATGCTCTCCTATTACTCTCCACATTAATGGCAACTCTAAATGCATCTCTCAAAATATGCAAATTTTTATCCCTCAGAATATAGGCCATTTTAGAATCAAAGGCATTGTAATAAGTATTCAGGCACATATTGTCATCTAACCTCATTACTTGATATAGCCTATGCATTACTTTCTGAAATCTGGGATTAAAATGTGACAATTTCATTGTCAGACTTTTTGATATTGTTCAACTCATTGAGCATGAAGCTCACACTAGGCTTGTCACCATATTGTTCCTAAAAGCAATTTTCAAAATCTTCCCAAGACCCAATGCTATTCATAGGGAGACCTCTATAACAGTCCCTTGCATCATCTACTAGCAACTATACAAACAATTTCATGATGACATCTTCATCTACAATTTCATAATCATTGATCAAGTCACCAAAAGATGTTAAGTGCTCTTTTGCACTGATTGCATTATTTCTAGCAAATTTGTGAAGTCTATCCCTCAATTCCGTAGAAACATGGTTAGGGTACCCTGGGATTCCATCAAAAAAGAGCTGCCTATAAAGTTCTAGATTAATAGGTCTTCTCTGGAATTGGTTAGCAGTAAGGTTATTTCCCATGTTCATTCTTACACTGGGGCTTTGAGTTAGAGAGATCTAGTTACCTTGGCTAGTAACAAGGGCTTGATTTACTGTGGCAGTGCTAATAGGCAAGGTTGGCTGAATTTTAATTGGGGGGAGTGAAGCTTGCTGAGGAACAGGTTCATTTAGGTCTACTAAGGGAAACATGATAGGAGGAGGCTTTAGATAGCTAATCTTTCTCTTAAATTATTGGTTGGCTGCTTCTAATTCAGATTTCTCTAACTCCATTTGCAAATCTTCTTTATCTTTCCTCATCCTTTCCATCTCTCTTTCATGTGCTAAAAGCATGGGAGAGATCTCCACTATAGTCTTAGATCCAGATCCATCTTGCATGCATTTCTTCTTTCCTTTGTCAACATTATTTATAACTTGTTGTGGGTCACTAAGGACTTCCCTATTTGGTTGCACTACTGACTTATATGCAAGTTTGGTCTTGGGAGCTAAGATTTCTCTAATCATTGGATCTTCATCCTCACTCTTGGCCTTTTCTTAGGTAAATAGCTCAAGGTCAGCAATTTGTCTTAGAAGCCTGTCTCTCTCCATCAATTTTGCTTTCACCTCTCTCTCTTTTTCTGCTTCCTTTTTTGTCCTTAAGGAAATTAAATGATGGACTCTTCTATTCAGGACTTCAATTTCTTGGGATACCTTATCTTCATCGAGGAAGATTTCTTCAGAGTCTGACATATTGACTTGGTAAATATCAATTAAACTAATGTTTCCATCAATTGTCCTAGGTACAGAATCTCTCTTGATGTTTGAACTACTTCTGTCTTTCCCAGACAAACTAGCATGGGAGATCCCCTGATTTGAAACTTGGACATCTTCAATATTCCCAAACAAACCAGAATGGAAACCTAAAATATCATGCTCAGATTCACGGGAAGAAGAGTTTGAATTTGCATAGACGGGTCTCTCAGATGACTTACCCGTATTGATGCTCTTTTGTACCCAAGCAACATTAGATGGTTCATGTACAACTAATCTTTTTGGCCTCTCCGTGACTATTCAGGTAGTCCCTCTTGCAATGTCTCATGAGGATGCTTCTTCATGAAGGACCTGGTGTTCCTTCCTCTCTGCATTATGCTTGTTTTCTAAAAAGAATTTCACTTATTTAAAAAGAACTTGTTATGATTATCAGAGTCGCCACCCACAAAGACTATGGGAAATAAGAAAACAAGCTTTAGACAAAAAACTTTCCAATTTTTTAAAACAAAAATCACGAAGATTTTCAAAGAGACAGATAACACAAATCAGAGATTAGACAATTTTCCACAACACAGATAAACTAACAACTTTTAAACTAATTCAAGCACCAATCTGCGACATAGATACACACTATGACTCTCCCTAGCAGAGTCACCACTTTTGTTAGTCTCAAATTCTGATTTCCCTCCTATCCCGTGTAAGAAAATGAATAACTCTGCCTGCATATGAAGAGATCAAGGAAAAAGGAACCTTAAAGCAACATATAACAAGGTTTTGAGAACCTTCTACACTTTGAACTTATCCAAAGTTCAGGTGGGTATACCTTCTGTGAATATCTTAAAACTTTAAAACTGAGATCCACAATAAACTAGTGCTAAAAAACCCATGGACTTCATCACCTTAATAAAACTGAAACACTAAAGGAAAAAAATTGCGTTCATTTTCAGTATTGATCTTCAAGAACAGATAGAAAGAGATCCTACAATCTGATACCAGTGCCTTATCTAGGCTACAAAGTCACCTAAATCAAACAATAATTCTCAAAATAGAACACTCATATACATCTCATCATTTTGGCTTTTATGAATCCCATACATGCCTAACATATATATAGATCCTCTCCCATTCAACTAAAACAATTCATCAGATTCATAGCTCCAAACAATAGACTTGCCGACATAAGTATTTCATGCACATTTAATCCCTCTTCTGAAGAGAAAAGCCAGAAATAACATCTACAAAATTGCCTTACAATCCATGTTCATTCAAATAACCCTAGATTATCCAAATGAAACCAACAAACTAAAGAATGCACACCAGAAGACAAAGGAATTTGAGGCCTAACACTTTGATCTATATATTCATATTCATTCCTGAAAATATTACATAACTCAGAGCAATCTCCTTAAAACCAGAAAAAGGCTGTATATTTTGCTAGAGTTTCTTTACAAAATTCTTGTGATCCTTTTTACACTAGTCCTGGTATCCATTTATAACATTATGGATGCATACAAGATTCAGACATTCCTTAAAAAGTTTGTTACAAACCGCAATACTCTCCAAGAAACAGTTACAAGTCTTTTTCAATATCAATGGCCTCTTTCGTTTGTTGTTCTGCTGCAACCTTTTCTATCTGCTCTGGAGTATCTTCTTGTTGTCCAATATATTTATCCTTCCACTCCTGGAACACATCATCACTTGGCCAAGCAAAGCTGATAATCTTCTATTTCATTCCTTCTAGCCTTTTCCAAGTGACCCTTAACTACCAAAATTTTGTCTCTATGAAACCATAATGTGATTTCACCTTTTCAATCTCTTCAATTGTTTGGACAAACAAGGATGTGTCATCAATGTTAATGATTTCTTTAACCCTTTGGGACAATTTGTGGTCCAGCTCTTCTAGCCATACCTTCTCCTCTTTTAACTGAATTGGACCGACAAAACCACCTGGAAACAATTCATATTTGTGATCTAAATATTCTTTTCTATACAGTTGGGCTTTTCTTTTTACACCTGTCCTTTCCTCTAAGAGTATATTCATTTCTTTTATAAACTCAGTAGTGGACCTAAGATTGTCATTTTCCTCTGCATCTGCATGGGATGAGCACATAAGCTCTAACTCCTTACCTCTAGGAATCCACTTATTAAGGATTGGTTCCAAGGTGGTTTCATCCTCTCTTAATTCAATCAAGATATTCAGGATCCTTTTCATAGAAATGTGTACAATAGAGGCCTTTACCGAATCAACAAACTTCAAAATTATGGCTTTTATCTTTTCTTCATACTTACTTGCAAACAAGACTTGAGCTTGTTTCAACTTTTCCAACTCATGTTGGACAGTTTCAGCTGACTAGAAACCAAAAGGCATAGGAGAAGGGAGATATTCTATAATGGGACTAGTAGGTAGAGGTCTTGCTAGAGAGGAGGCTATCAGGAGAGTAGAGGATTCACCTGGATGGTGCTGACCTGCCAACTGATTCGAAAGTCTAGCAATAATACTGTCTCTGTTGGCTAATCCTTCTTTAGACTCATTGTAAGCCTTTAAGATGGTTTCAAATTTTAATTGGAGATTAGCCTCTTCTTTTGCCTCCTTTTCTGCTACTACCACACTGAACTTCACAGTTTCCAAGACCGTGCTTGTAGCTTCCACCACTCTTGTATCTTGGACTCTTCTTACAATCATGCCTCCTAGGAGACTAGAATCTGATATACCTTTACTCCTTTTATTCTCATCTTGTTTCAGTGACCACATGACTAGAGCAACATTATCCTTGTTGAAGGTCACTCCTTCCATGGGTTTTGTTTCCTTCCTTACTACTTCAAGGACTAGAGCATCAAATATATCCTATTCAGGGAGGATTAAAACACCAGCCTTAGAAACCATCTCTCTTCCCTTCTTAGAAGTAATAGTTTTAAACTCCTCAATCATTTCTTGCATTACCTCTTCTTCCACTTGAGTTACATCCCTGTGAGGCTGTTCACTCTTCCTTTGCTCACATCTGGCTTTGAATTGTTCTATATTTTGCTTCCACACAAATTGCATGAAAGCCCTTGTTGTAACAAAATTACTGTCAGCCATGAATTCCTGATTGGCTTGCTTAATAGTAAGGTCTAACTCTTGGCCCTTTACGTCACCATCAGTCAAGTTCATTTCAGCACTAGGTGGCTCTTCTGGCATCCCCTCTTGGGTCTCATCATATGTGTAGGCAATCTCCCTGAGACTCCATAACTATAACAACTGCTCAGCCACTGCTTGCTCATCTCCTATGTGGATAGGGGAGTGAGATGGAGAATACAAAGACTCATTGGTTTGCACTTCCTTCCCCACTCTATGTCTTTTAGGGGAATCTTGGATGTCAATGACATCTTCAACTGCTCTTTTCTCTCTTGAAGTGGAAGGCTCACCTGTCATTGGCATCATCACATTGTATTTTGATTTCCTATGCATCACATAATCAATAGGTGGGATAGCCTTAGCAAAGGCAGGCTTAGCTAGGACCAATTTAACCTTGTCAGGATCATTTTGCATTATAGCCTCCCTTTTTTCTTTCAAGGTTTGCATGAGGTCTTCAAAATAAAGAACCAAGAATTTGAATTTCTCTTCAAAGGGATTGAAACTAGAGAGAGGGTCATAAGTGCTATCAAATTGATGAATGAAATCAAGAGCCCTCTTATAGGAAACCCACTTCTCTTTCCTCAGTTCTTGATCATCCAAACTGAATTCATTTCTAATTAAATCTTTAGGGAACTGAAATTGGTGAGGCCTACCTTTACACACTGCCCTCTTTCTAAACATGCCATTGAAAAAATCCTTAGGGTCTGCACATCTTGAAACTGCAGTTGACAACCTATATGGCTTAAAGAATTCTTCAAAATATTTCCATCCACCTTTAGTGATTAAAAAATGATGGGCAAGAGTAATGGTTGGGAAAATGGTCCCTTTACCCTGATTTGTCAGCTCTGCCTCTTGTACATCTCCAATCTACCTCGAGACTTCTGCAATCCCTATCTTCAATGGGACCTGATAGGGCAATAGATAGGGAGTACATCTGAAACCATACACTCTGAAAATGGTAGAAATAGGGTACAAGTACATATCTCCCCAATTATGAACAATTTTAATACCCTTAGAAAACTCTTTAGGCCTAAGGAATTCCAAGAGAGCCTTAGGAATCCTAGGGTTCTCTGTGCACAAAATAAATCTAATCTTAGATGCAAAGCATCTACCAAACTTTAAAAAGCTAGCAGCCTCCCTGTCCTAGGATAAAACAGTGCTACAAAGTTGAACCGACATCTCTTCCTTATCTTTTACCTTAACCAAATCTATTTCCTTTGCAAAATAGTCAGCACCTTTGAACAAAAACATATGCATTAAAAGGGAATACCATCCAAACGGCCTATCCATCTTACCATTTTTTATCCCTACTAGCCTTGCATGAATTGCATCAGTAAGGTATGGTGCATAATCAAATGTTATGGCTAGGGAGGGGTTTAGAATTTGTGCAATCATCAGCATGTAATGGGTTGGCATGTTTTTCTTAGCATCTTCTCCAAAAATCTGACATAGTTCCCAATACATACCCTTAGCTCTTAGAGTAAACAGATTCAGGGAGAAAGGTTCCATTGTACTGGGGCCTACAACTATTAATCCTCCTCTCTTAACAAAGAACTCTTTCAATGGGCCACTCCTAAGATGATCCCTTTGAGCATTATATACCTGGGCTAATGACTCAAAATCAATAGGCTCTAACAAATTTGAAGCTTCACTGAGCTTAAATACATTTCTAAATTCATCATCATTTATTTCAATTAGGGTTGATCCCTTCACATTCCTGATACATCTAGCTATATGGTCATAATTTTGTGCAATCAGGGTCAACCAATCTACATCCATGAATACACCAGGGACCACAAGCTTCACCACATCGAATTCCCATATGCTATTTAAAGGGGCAAGGGAATGTCTCTGACCAAAACCCTTTGAACAATCCTAAACTTGACATCCCTATTTCTGGATCCCTTAACCAATTACCTTTATCATATAAGCCATCCCCAATTCCAAGACAAGGGTTCTTTGGTACTAATTCTTTCGCTTTAGCCCCGACATTGGTTGACATAGTTAGCTGTTCCAAAAAATCATCACAAATGTTCCTATCCTGGTAATTCACTTTTCCTGTCAACTCCTTTCTTGGTGCCATCTTGATAATGCAACTATATCAATTGAGATTTACACATACCTCTAATGAAACAATTCACACAACAATCACTGATTTCAAACCAGAATTAGCAAGAAAAAGCACAAAAAACCTCATATTCGCTTGAAGAAAACCGCTCTGCACCAATTGCTTTGCAACAAACTCATTGAAATGATGCCAACATTCAAGTTGATGCAGACTCTAATATGGCAAGTTGGCATTGAATTTTAGAAATTAATCCTGCATGCTTCGACCATCACCTCAGAATTGAATTCATAAATCGAATTCAAAATGGGCTCCAACGGATCATAAGTTCTTTGAGTATTTCCTATTGTTTCATTGTTTCGCTATTTCGCTGGCCTTAAACCCTCTGCACCTTTCTTTCGCGAAACAACAACAACTATTGGATCACGGGAACTTGTGTTGCTTTTACTCCGTCCGGTCTTTCTATGTTAGTGACGGGCCCTACCTTCTTTTCGCTATTTCACGGGACTTAAAACTTGTGCAATTTTCCTCCGTGAAGTAACGCCATCCATTAGATCATGATTTACCTACCCGATATTTATCTCTAACAACGATCATCAGTCTTACTAACTAACCGTGCATTACCTTGACGGCTAGCGGTTTTTGCCATTTTGCAAAGACTAAGCTACAAGCATCTTTGGGCCACAAAACAATGACAACTGTTGGATCGACTACAATATGAACACCTTTTAACATGCTTTAGACCTTTCAAGTGGGCCCTTTTATCTCGGAGATCACTTTCTTTATCTCGTCACCGATTAACAAATGCCACGTGGTGGTCGGCCATTTGCTTAGGAAGTTCCAACGGGTTCCATTCTGAAACTGCCACATGTTTTACTTCACTATTCTCCACATAACTGCCGGTTGATCCAAGGTGGGCCCTCATTGTACCCTTCAAAGCCACACGCACTTGACAGGTCACCCTTACACTCCACGAAACAAACCATCTGTCCTGCCATGTCATTCCTTAGTGTTCGCCACCGGGACCTACCACTGGACTGCTAGCTAAGTGCCATCGGACCTGCCACCTGTCTTTCGCCATTTCATGATCACTAATCTCCGCTTTACTTTAGGCAATGAATCCATGACAACCATCTGATTAGATTATACTTAATCGATCTTTAACTTTATGACCTGCTTGTCCTCTGGGCCCACCAGCTCCTTTCGCCATTTCGCAGAGCTTAAAACTCAGGTTATTTATCTTTACGAAGTAGCGATATCCATTGGATCTCAGGAACTTTCTCATCGGTTACCCTTGCTACGACTACCTCACCTGGGCCCACCACCTTTTCGCTACTTCAGGAAAGGTAGAATGCGTGCATCTTTTTGCCGCGAATCAACACAAGCTGTTGATCTTTTCTAAAATGATCATCCTTTAACCAAAGAAGTCGCTCACCTCTGGGACCCTCCAAGTCTTTCGCTGTTTCATATAACTTATTTCATGCACATCTCAGGCTAGCAAATCAACGCGAGCTGTTAGATTTAAAACAAGATGCAGTCCTTTTATCTGACGGTCAATCCATTTGATCGGGCCCGCCAAGCCTTTTTGCTACTTCATGAAACTTAACTTGCCAGCATCTCTGCTTAACGAAACAACAACAACCGTAGGATTAACAATGAGTTGCACAATAATTAAGGGCCGAGACAAACATTAAAACATGATAAAGGTAAATGCACATAGATTTAAAATATTTAAGGGACCACCTAGGGAAATAACTAATGGGGGGACACTTTTCACGATAGACCGACCCTTCTTTAAGTGGTAAAAGTAACTTAGAAATAGAACATAAGGGATTTTTGTAAACATAGGAAGGGTTAAAACTTGAAAACCTTAAACCCTCTTCTGACCCAAGAAAATTAGAGGTAACAAGGCCATACTAGACACAATTTTTGCAAACATCTAGCCAATTATCAAACAAGAATATCCAATTTTAAACAATGATACCAGAACCTATAGCAAGACAAGAGAAACCATCTAAGATCTTAACCACTAAATCAAATTTATCATATGAATATGTTACTTCATGCAATTGTAAATTATAAAGATATTCTTAACTTATTACATTCACCATACATGTTGGATCAATCATCAATGAGAACCCCTCGTGAGAGTATGTCTTTGATCTTTGTAGGTGATATATAGACTTATAGTCGACCATCAGGTGTTTCAAATTTCAATAGTCTCACTAGGATCAAAGGTAATGCATATTGCATAGGTCCTTAGGAGGTGCAGGTTTATCAATAAGGTTAACCACATTATTAGATTCAAGGCCAAGGTCATTAGAAGAAAATTCAAGATTCTAGACTCAATTAGAGAACAAGATTAGACTTAATTAGATCAACGGCTTAGGGTGGATTTTTCATAGAGATTTTAAACTTTGTTGTAAATACAATCATATTTTTTTTTTATAGTTTGTATTTGTTTATTAAATTAATTTGAACTAAATTAAATTAATATTATATTAAACTAAAATTTATATTAAACTAAATTTATGTTGAACTTTTATATATATTTTTAGTCTTTATTTATTTATTAAATTAAATTAAATTAAAATTTATATTACACTAAATTTATGTTGAACTTTTATATATATTTTTAAACGAATTTTTAAAACTATATATCGTAAACATATTTTTAAAGAATTTTGTTAAACTTTAAATTAATATTTTAGATTTAATATTGAATGTTTTCTTTTTTATATTAAACTTTTACCTTTCAAATTGTATATCAAAATTTATATTTTTATTTAGTTATTTTTTTTAATCTAGAAACTAAGTTTCATGTTCTATACTATTTTTGAATTTCATATTTTAACAAATAGTATTAACATTATATTTAATGGTTATCTCAAACTATTGCACATCTTTAAATGTCTCTTATTATGGGACTGACAACATCTGGCAACATGTACCATCGTTTGTTGGATGAGAAAAGATCAACAACTTAGGGTGGATTTCAGCCCGAATGTGGGAAGTGAACACATTTGTGAGAACTTCACCCGGATTTGAACTTTTAAAATTTAATTAAATATGATTAAGTCTATAACGCTCTTTTTCAGGCGAAAGTTTAAAATGATTAAATAGACTTTAAAAACAATCTTGAAAAGTGACACGAGTATGGTGACGTGCCCAAAAAATGGTAAAGTCATGGGATCCATGACATCTGACAACAGGTATCATCGTCCATTAGATGAGAAAAGATCAACGACTTAGGGTGGATTTCGGCCCGAATGTGGGAAGTGAACACATTTGTGAGAACTTAGCCTAGAATTGAATGTTTTAAATTTAATTAAATATAATTAAGTCTATAAAGCTCTTTTTCGGGTGGAAGTTTGAAATGATTAAACAAACTTAAAAAATAGTCCCGAAAAGTGACATGAGTATGGTGATGTGCCCGAAAAATGACAAAAGTCATGGGACCCACGACATTTGACAACAGGTACCATCATCTGTTGGATGAGAAAAGATCAACGACTTAGGGTGGATTTCGAGCCGAATGTGGGAAGTGAACACATTTGTGAGAACTTCGCCCAGAATTGAATGTTTTAAATATAATTAAATATAATTAGGTCTATAAAGCTCTTTTTCGGGTGGAGGTTGAAAATGATTAAATAGACTTAACAAACAATCCCGAAAAGTGACACGAGTATGGTGACATGCCCGAAAAATGGCAGAAGTCATGGGACCCACGACATCTGACAACAGGTACCATTGTCCATTGGATGCACAAAGATCAACAACTTAGGGTGGATTTTGGCTCGAATGTGGGAAGTGAACACATTTGTGAGAACTTCACTCGGAATTGAACGTTTTAAATTTAATGTCCTTAGGATTTAGATGGAAGTAATGAATGTTTTGTCCTTTGACGATGAATAGATATTAATAATAATTAATAAAATTATAACATAATTCTAGATATTTTCCCTAAGTATTACTTTTGTACTTTTTAGAGTTTTCAAAATAAGTGACTCATAAATCATAATCGTATTTCATTTCATGGACAAACCAGTAAATTGAGGGAGATTCAGAAACAACTACTAGATTAAGGAATGCAAGTTGCAACAGAGACTGTCTGCGCCAATCTAGTGAAATAGAAATTTTGGGTAAAATCTAGAACACATCCCGCCTTTTTAAATTTTTTTAATCTCATGGTCCAATTTGAGGGTTAGCATTTTCAGGTTTGTATCTAGCATTATTTTGAATTATTAACAATAACCAATGGGGAAGATGGGAAGCAGTAGTTCAACAGGAAAGCTAGTGAAAAAAAAATGTACCTAACTGAACTGGTTAAAACACCGGGTTTCACTGATGAATACCATGATATTTATGACCCTGCTATCCATGATGAAAAACGTATCATAGATATTAGATATGCATTATCTAATAAGGCGGAAGATCCATCCAGGGCAAACTTTATTGTTTTCAACTCAATGTTAAAACTAAGAACAAATAAAATCGCATCGTGGGATGTTGGATTGGGAAGCATGGTATTACCTGAAGTATTCCCTTGCCTTGATTTTGTCATGCTCTTCACTGAAAATTATTATGAAGATAAAAAAGCAATTGTCAATAAAAATACAAAAGAGGAGATTCTATCCATAAACGTGGGAGAATTTCCTCATTTGTTGAACTTAGGGTTTGAAGCACAAAACTCAAATGTCCAAATTGACCTAGGAAAGCTGGCAGAGAATTATGAGAGTCTCGATCCAAGTCGTAAAGATTCATTTATCAAATCTCTAATAAAGCATGGTACTCAGTTGGATTAGAATCATAAGCCTCCTTATGATTCTAACATTTTTGTTCCATGGGTTGGGGATACTATTTCCTTCTTGTCATTTTGCGTGGGATTGGAAAATGATACGGAAGTGGGTGCAAGCCTTCTTGAAATGATTTTTAATATCCATTGTGTAGGTCATCTAGTAAGATATAATTTTATTCAGCACATTGTTCAATCCATGCAAAAACAATTACTAATGATTAAAAAAGGTTCCTGTAAGACATTTAGGTTCTCATCCTACTTGTGCTATCTCCTTCTATCCAAGTATTATGCAATATTGGAGACCAACAATATTCAAATTGTGAACTATAAGATTGAAGAGAAGACTCGAAACGGAACAAAGTGTCTAATATATGAATGGACACCAAAGATAAGGATGCATGATAACAAAAAGAACTACAACCATTTTGTAGACTTCTTTTTGGCACCAATGTATAATGAAATTACAAGCACTCTAATGCGTAGATTGCATGTGTCTTGTAGAGATTGCATACAACTCGGAAGTCAAATACAATTGGCTGACTGGTTCTTCAAGGAAGAATTCACTGTGTTAAGGTTTTACAGATCAGAAATAAAACCATACATACTTCCAATACATGTGACAGAGAGGGTATTTGCATTGGAATATGTACGGCAGTTGGAGAGCACAGATAGGCACTTCCATGGTCAGCAAAAGAAGAGTATATTTCCTTCCTTGCCTTTCTCATGTGGAGGGCTCACATTTGAGAGAGAAGCATTCAATGTGGCAAATAATTTTTTGACAATTTTTAGCTTGGGTGATGAGGGTCTCTGGCAATATGATCCAATCGATGTAGTTCAAGCAAGGCTTAAGAAAAATGGGAACTCTACAACATTATGTCAACATGAAAGTTAACCATTGCTAGAAAAGTTTAGAAACATGGACTTCTGGGATGAGGTAAAAAAAGAGATGGAGAAAATTGCCACTGACAATAACATTTCAATAGTAGAAATGTCATCACAAATTATGGCATTGCACACACAGAGGAAAATAGAGGAGGGCTACGACATCCAAAATAGGAGGTCCTACAATTTCTACCAAAAAACTGCTAATCCATCTAACAAATCTATTCCCCAATCAATTCTGCAAGAATGTAAAGAGAGTTATTGGACTCAAACCAAAATAAATGATTTTTGGACTATGAGGAAGAATCTAGGTGAACCAAAGACCAGTGCAGAATTTGAGACCATCGACGAGGATGAAGAGTTTAGCGAATTGTGTAATATGGAGCATCCCACAAAAGCATATGACAGGAGTGAAGATGATGATGAGTATGAGTTTGAGACCACTCCAACAACTACTACAGTCCCTAAAATATTAGGTGGAGTCAATGAGTCCATGAAAGAAAAATATTGCAAAGGGGCAAACATTGTGGAAAAAATGAGTTTTGAAGGTGGTGTTCTAGGTCCCAGAGGAGAAGGCATTTCATATCCACTTGAGGTACAACTTCCATCAGATTCAAAATCAAAAGCTCATGTTAAACCAGTCATTGGACTTGATTCTTCAGATTCATCACAGAAAGGTACTACTCATTACCCTTAGGGTCCAGCTACATTTATTTCAAGTTCAAATCCACAACCACCACCACATCATGGTATTCCCATTGGCGGTGAATCAAATGCCATTGCCACTGGCGGGGAATCTGGGGATAGTATTCCTATTATTGTTCAGTCAAGTCCCGATGTGATTGTTGGGGTTGGCATGGGTACTACTACTGATACTAGTTGTCTTGGTGTTGGACAAGGCCTACAACAAAATATATCTCGCAAGAGGCCACTAGTGGTACATACTCAATCTCATACTATTTAGAATCCTATATCAAGTGCCACTAATGTTGGTATTTTGGTATGGTTTTGTCATTGATGTCAACACCTACTAAAACACTAGCACTTTGGAGATCCCGTAGTATTCACCGACAAGCAAGTAACTATTGCACAGTTACTGGTATATGGTTCACTGGCAGGATATAATGATCACCGACACTTGAAATGATATGGAATACACTTGGTAATATTGAAGACATTGTGTGGACATCTTATCTTAATGAATTAATCATTGGTACATCCATATTTACATATTTTCTTTTATCGACAAATAGGTCTAGGGTTACACCGGCAGGTTTATCTTTTCCAGATCTGCATGGCACGCTATGGAAATGATTAATTATTGTTGTAAATGCATTAAGCTGACATGTTCAATCGGTTATTGCAGCAGATATTGTATTGTTTGTAAAATGTTTTTATTGTAATATCTTGTAGAGCCAACCTACTAAAATTGGTCTTAGGTTATGGTATAAATGTAAGATCTTATTTGTAAGATCAAATGTGGAATGCGAAAAAGAATTGTGTGAAGGTATATGCGAGATTAAGCAGAGCTATACACGAAGACATCATTTGAAGGTGAAGCTAGGTTTTTGTGAAAGCATATCATCATTACACTGGTACTGAATCTAGCATATGAAGATGCTATTTTGTGCAGTACATTCTTATTGGATTTAACCATCCAATTGTAGTTAGTGTGACTCCCATTTTTGTGATCGAGCAGTGAGCTCTAGGCTATTGGCCTTTCTGCATGTGCAGACCCCATTTATGTACACTTACTATTTGCAGTAGTATCTTCTGATTGTGGGTAAGGTTTCCCATCATGGTTTTTCCCCTTACAGGGTTTCCACGTACAAATATTGGTGTCATGTGTTGTGGATGACTTTGTGTTTATGTTTCATACATTAATCTTTACCGGTATAACAATTAACTGTTAAAACTGTCTACTGACATACTTAACTGGTTTACCAGTATTAAGCATTAAGTTGGTTAAGTTGTTTTGGTTCGAATTTATTTGACAACTGATTCACCCCCCCCTCTCAGTTGTCTCCAGGACCTAACAATTGGTATCAGAGCTTAGTCCTCTTTTTGCAGAAGTTTAACAGCTTGAGGAGATCTAATGTCTACTAATTATTTCAGGAAGGACAGTCCTAAACTTGATGGAACCAACTATGGTATATGGAAGATCAGAATGGAGACACATCTAAATTGAATTAGTAAAGACGTCTGGGAAGTTACAAAGAAGTGTTATACTGCTGCTGTACCTAGTCAGCCCAGTCCAACTACCTTGACTAAAGATGAAGAAAATGGTTGCAAAGCAAGAGAAGCACTTTTGAGCGCATTATCAGATCAACAAATCATGGGATTATCAGATAGGTCTACTGCTAAAGCTATTTGGAATCATTTGGAAACACTGAATGAAGGAGATTCCACAGTCAAAATTGCAAAACTTGAAAGCTTTCGAGTTAGGTATGAACATCTGAAAATGGAAGAAGATGAAAGGATTTCTGCTTTTATGGAAAGAGTAAATGAAATTGTTTTGGGTATTAAATGTTGTGGAGGAACCTTAAGCAAGGATGAAATTGTTTCAAAAGTTTTAAGAGGATTGCCACTAGTATATAAAATGAAGGTTATAGCTATAAATGAGTTGAGAACAATGCCTAATACATCAGTAACAAGGGATACATTGATTGGGAAACTTTCAGCTTTTGAAATTGAAGAATTTGGTCCTGTTGCTACTATAAAAACAGATTTGGCCTTTAAAGCATCAACATCATCTGCTCCATCATTTGACAAATCTGATTGGAAAGCCTTTTATGAAAGAGAACTTGAAGAAAGTAGGAAGGAGAATGAAGAACTTGAAGAACTTGAAGCACTATTTGCAAGAAAAATGCCTAAAGGTCCAGTTGGAAGTAAGTATGAAGGTAAAGCACCCTTTAAATGTTTTAACTGCAATAAGATTGGTCATATGGCTTTGAGATGACCTGATAGACATGCTAGACTAAGAGAAGAAGCTAGAAGAACATACAAGCCTAATCCTAAATATCAGAGATATAGATTTAAGAAGAACAAAGACAAATCTTGTTACATTGCTGATGAAGGTGTGACTGATGATTCTGATGAGGATCCAATAGACAATGGATGGGTTTTTTTTGCTATAATAGAAGATCAACTGACACCTACTACTGAATCGGTAGAACAAGCCTTGGCAGCTAAAGTTGAAGTAAAGGATGAATGGATCATTGATTTAGGATGCTCACATCATATGACAGGTGACAAAGGTAAATTCTTGAACTTTCAAGAATACAATGGAGGTTTAGTGAGATTTGGAGATGACAAAGCCTGTTCAATCAAAGGTAAGGGTACAATATCTCTTGATGGCAAGCATAACACTGACAATGTCTACTATGTTGAAGGATTAAAGCATAATCTTTTAAGTGTTGGTCAATTAGTTGAGAAAGGATTTCAGTTACAATTTAAGAATGGAAAGTGCAAAATCATGAATAGAACTGGTTTAGAAATTGCACCCGGTAATCAGACTAGAGGTAATATCTTTCATTTGAAT
This sequence comes from Cryptomeria japonica, assembly GCF_030272615.1. Lineage (NCBI taxonomy): Eukaryota > Viridiplantae > Streptophyta > Pinopsida > Cupressales > Cupressaceae > Cryptomeria > Cryptomeria japonica. Next base: position 589,483,659 of record NC_081413.1, on the reverse strand, counting down.
AACAGTGAAAAGACATGCTTGATTGCACATATAGATGAAAGTTGGTTATGGCATAAGAGACTCTGTCATGTAAAATTTGATTGCATGGTGAAGATCAGTACTTTTAAGGCAGTTAGAGATCTACCTAAAATTATCAAACCTCAGAATACAATATGTAAGGAATGTCAATTTGGAAAGAAAGTTAGAGATAGTTTCAAAAGTATTCCAGAAAAATCCAATAATGCTCTTGATTTGATTCACACTGATTTATGTGGTCCAGCTAGAACTAAAAGCTTACAAGGTGATAGATATTTCATGCTAATCATTGATGACTATTCTAGAATGTGTTGGGTTACTTTTCTCAGAGAAAAATCAGAAGCACTTGGAAAGTTCAAACTATTCAAAGAAATGGTTGAAAATGAAACCGGTAAGAAAATCAAATGCTTAAGATTAGATCAAGGAGGAGAATTCACATCTAAGGACTTTGATACATTCTGTGAAGTGAATGGAATCAGAAGACAACTATCAGCACATCAGACACCACAACAGAATGGAGTTGTTGAAAGGAAAAACATAACTATCTTCAATGCAACAAGAAGTATGTTATCAGAAGAAAATTTACCACATGTGTATTGGAGAGAAGCAGTTAGCACAATGGTCTATACATCCAACAAAGTTCACATCAAAGGTGAAACCAGTAAGACCCCTCATGAACTATGGTTTGGTAATACTCCTACTCTTAAGTATTTCAGAATTTTTGGAAGTAAATGTTATATTAGAAGAGATGAGTATATTGGCAAATTTGATCCTAGAAGTGATGAAGGAATATTTCTTGGTTATTCATCTCAGAGCAAGGCATATAGATTTTTTAACAAGAGATTGCAAAAAATTGTTGAGAGTACAAATGTAAAGATTGATGAGCAATTCAGAGGAACTTCAAGGTATATAGACTCTGAACCGGCAATAGAAAGTTTGATAAATGCACCTACACTAAATCCACTGGTACAGAATGAAGATCCAATTACCCTGGTACCATCTGAGGATTCCACAGATTTTGAAGAACAACAACAAACAAAGACATCCCGGTATGTAAGATTGAATCATTTTGAAGATCAGATAATTGGAAACAAATTTAAAGGAGTTATGACAAGAGGAAGATTGGCAAATGAAAAGGTATGTCTTATTTCTCAAATTGAACCATCATCTATTAATGAGGAATGTGAAGATGAATTTTGGATTAAAGCTATGGAAGAAGAATTAGAACAAATTGAGAAAAATAATACTTGTACATTAGTTCCCCGTCCTAAAGATAAAAATGTAATTGGAACCAAATGGGTATTCAGAAACAAACTTAATGAAGATGGTAAGGTTGTTAGAAATAAATCAAGACTAGTGTGTAAGGGATATTCTCAGAAAGAAGGAGTTGACTACAATGAAACCTTTTCACCGGTAGCTAGAATTGAGGCAATCGGATTATTCTTGGCTTTTGTAGCACACAAGAACTAGAAAGTTTATCAAATGAATATTAAATGTGCATTTTTGAATGGAGATCTTGAAGAGGAAGTCTATATTGAACAACCTGATGGATTTTCTTTGACAGATGACAATGATATGGTTTGCAGGTTAAGAAAAGCTCTGTATGGACTAAAACAAGCCCCAAGAGCTTGGTATGCAAGATTGGATAAGTATCTTTTAAAGATTGGTTTTACTAAAGGAAATGCAGACAACAATTTATATTACAAAATAACTAATGATGACATCTTGATTATAGAAGTATTTGTTGATGATATAATCTTTGGAGGAGAAGATGGATTATGTAAGGAATTTTCTACTAAAATGCAGCAAGAATTTGAAATGTCTATGATTGGAGAAATAATTTTTTTTTTAGGATTGCAGATTTCACAGACTGATAAAGGTATATTCTTGAGTCAATCCAAATAATTGAAAGAGTTACTATTGAAATTTGGGATGGAGAACTCTAAACTGGTAAGCACACCTATGACTACAAATGACAAATTATCTCAAAGGGATGAATCTACACCTGTTAATCCAACTAGATACAAATCTATGATAGGAGGTTTACTGTATTTGACACAAACCAGACCTGATATTATGAATGCAATATGTATTGTTTCAAGATTTCAAAATAATCCTAGAGAAAATCATGAATAAACAGTAAAAAAGATTTTTCGATACTTACAAGGCACTATAAATCTTGGATTATGGTATCCTACAGATGAAAACTTTGAATTATGTGCATAGATAGATGCAAATTGGGCATGAGATGTGGATGATAGAAAAAGCACCACTGGAAGAGCATTCTTTCTTGGAAACATACTAGTTTCTTGGTTGAGTAAGAAACAGAGTTGTACATCTTTATCAACAGCAGAATCAGAATATGTTGCAGCAACAACTAACTATACACAGGTACTATGGCTTAAGTAAATGTTGAAAGGCATAAATGTAAAATGCAAGAACCTATTACTAAATATTGTGATAACACTGCAACAATTGATATATCTAAGAATCAAGTACTACATTCTAAAACAAAACATGTTTCTATCAAACTGAATTTTCTAAGGGAAAAAGTTGAAGAAAAGGAGATAAAACTGGTTTATGTGAATACTAAAGAACAACTTGCAGATATCTTTACAAAACCTTTGCCTAAGGAGACGTTTGAATATCTCAGAGATCAGCTTGGAGTCATACCACCACCGGTAGAAACTTAGACAATTGATGATTGTCATCAACCTACAGAATTAACAGACAAATCTTTTACTCTGGTCTTTGATGAGGAAGCTACTTCTTAGGGGGAGTAGTTGGTATATTGAATTGATTGGTATTTTATATATGAACTTGGTTTTGTTATAACTTTGGCATTTGATGTCAAAGGGGCAGAGATATCTATGGAAAAACACATTATCTTTTGAGGAACTTTGGATAACACATGTTTCTCCCAGGGGGAGAGATTGTTGTTTGGGAGAGACCATTACTCTCTGTATTCTGGTTATGATCTTTTTGAAGATTGTTGGTTTTTGGCATTTCTATTTTGGCACTTTGATGGTTTTTCCATCTTGTGTTGCCATCAATGCCAAAGGGGGAGATTGTTGGTATTTTGGTATGGTTTTGTCATTGATGTCAACACCTACTAAAACACTAGCACTTTGGAGATCTCGCAGTATTCACCAGCAAGCAAGTAACTATTGCATAGTTACTAGTATATGGTTCACCGATAGGATATAATGATCACCGACACTTGAAATAATATGGAAGACACTTGGTAATATCGAAGACATCATGTGGACATCTTATCTTAATGAATTAATCATTGGTACATTCATATTTGCATATTTGCTTTTACCGACAAATAGGTCTAGGGTTACCTAGGGTTACACCGGCAGGTTTATCTTTTCCAGATCAGCATGGCACGCTATGGAAATGATTAATTATTGTTGTAAATGCATTAAGTCGACATGTTCAATTGGTTATTGCATCGGATATTGTATTGTTTGTAAAATGTTTTTATTGTAATATCTTGTAGAGCTAACCTACTAAAATTGGTCTTAGGTTATGGTATAAATGTAAGATCTTATTTGTAAGATCAAATGTGGAATGCGAAAAAGAATTGTGTGAAGGTATATGCGAGATTAAGCAGAGCTATACACAAAGACATCATTTGAAGGTGAAGCTAGGTTTTTATGAAAGCATATCAACATTACACCGATACTGAATCCAGCATATGAAGATGCTATTTTGTGTAGTACATTCTTATTGGATTTAACCATCCAACTGTAGTCAGTGTGACTCCCATTTTTTGATTGAGCAGTGAGCTCTAGGCTATTGGCCTTTCTGCATGTGCAGACCCCATTTATGTACACTTACTATCTGCAGTAGTATCATCTGATTGTGGGTAAGGTTTCCCACCATGGTTTTTCCCCTTACAAGGTTTCCACATACAAATATTGGTGTCATGTGTTGTGGATGACTGTGTTTATGTTTCATACATTAATCGTTACCGGTATAGCAATTAACTGTTAAAACTGTCTACCGACATACTTAACTGGTTTACCAGTATTAAGCATTAAGTTGGTTAAGTTGTTTTGGTTTGAATTTATTTGACAACTGATTTACCCCCCCCTCTCAGTTGTCTCCGGGACCTAACAACTAACACTACAAATCAATTATTTGTAGCTTTAGATCACACACCTCAAAAGATTATGAAAACTACACATGAAAGTGTCAGTGGGATAGGATCAGGAAAGGTTGTTGGTAATCCTAATAATGCATTAGTTAAAACCACAGGCATAAGTGGAACTAGAGCCTCTGTTATTCTTATGTCACCTTTCAAACATTCAATTTCTTTAGCAAGCCCATATTTTCAATTTTGTGATTACTATGAAAAATTTGAACACACAACAAATGCAAATAAAGAAAAAAAAAAGAGAGAATTTTATAGGGTTGCCCTGAATGAAGTTTTAGATGAACAACCTGCAAGGAACAGGTTATTTCCAACATATGACCCACACAAAGATATGATGGAGTTCATGGTTGTTATGCCCCCAACTAAAGATAAAAATCCACCACACAGTCAGATAGATCCCTCTGAATTTCAAGTTAGCACCCTCCAAATGGATTTTTCCAAAGTACATAATGTGGACAAAATTAGTGTGTCAAAAAGGACTAATGAAGTGGTCTACACTTCACTACTAAAGGTAGAGAGAAAATAAAAATAAACTGGAGAAACAAATAGAAAAGTTACAGACAGACCCGACAAATGAAAATTCAAAGAGGAAAGTAGTAGAAAACAAGTGCAATGATTTACATAAAGGATAAAAAATTTGGGCTTTGCAGTAGAAATTGCAGGGTAGGATAAGATGGATGCAGAATTGAAGGACCTAAGAGAAAAAATGGCTAAAAGCAGTAAAAAAATTGATGAGGAAATAGCCAGTTTTCAAAAATTATACAAAAGTTATGAGTCTGTTGCTGCAAAAATAAGAAAAACACAGGACCTATTGGATCATGATAAGGAAAGAGAAAAACATTTGCAAGAAGTAGCTGAAGAAAGAAAAAAATGTGCACAAATGAAAGAAGACTTGCACAATGCAAATGATAAAATTAAAACTTTGGAGGATAGATTGAAAGATAATATGAAAAATACAATGAAGTATATACAAGAAAACATTTGGCGGCAAATAATGCAGAGGAGTGACAAGTTGTGTGAATGGTTTGAATTGAATGAAAGTTTGAGAGTAATTTATATGAAAATCAAAGAGCACTTTGAGAAGAGCATACATGTTTATTCCAAAGAGGATATGGCAAAACAGATTCTGCAAGTAGTCTATAGTACCTGTGACAGCTACTTGGTATCCAAGGGAATTAAGAGCTGCATTGATGCCATAGTTAAGACATCATCTATCATTAAAAAATGCCAGAAACTAAGGGAAACATTAGAAGTTATGGATAAATGTGGCAAAAATATATTGAAGCTGCAAGAAAAGAAAACTAATTTGAATAAACTTGGTTTGCCTAAGACCGTTGACCCATCAAATAAATTCATTGGAAAAGAATCTTACAAAAAAAATCATGGAGATAAAAATAAAGTCTGATTTAGACTTGCTTCCTAAGGACACAACTCCCCAAAGTTTTTTGGAATTCATCCAACCATTTACAACTCTGAATTCAGTATTGGGTGAAACAGTGATGTCAAGTCACTCTTCTAAATATGGAATGTTGACGAAGTTGCAGTTGACTTTCCATAGTTTACAGAATATTGACCTTCCATCAGACGAAGAGTGGAGCACCCTACAAAAACTGGGACATAAATCTTAAGAATCATAGTATGTATTGCACAATTTTCTTCTTTTACTCTTAATTTCAAGGTTTTATGCTTTTTCTATTTGGAATCGCTTGAAATAACTCTGTTTTATGAATAGGAAACAAACAACACTCGCTATTGGTAAATTGCTAATCCAGCCTATGAATCTATGATGCACAGTGCAAAACTTCAGCTTGTAAATTTGTATTCTCAAATTCTCCCAAGCTTTAACATTTATGCATTTCTCTATTTCTGATTACTAGGTTTTGGGCATTGTTATTATCTATATTTAATTTGTCATCGCATGAATTAATATTTAATTTTGAACTCTATTTTTTGAACAGGATACATCAAACATGTAGCAGTTGCTAAATTGCTACTCCGACCTGTGATGGCCATGTAAATCTATGCTGAGTTTGTGATTTTGATGTTGAGTCTTCACATGTTGCAATTCGACCTGAAGCTATTGTTGCTCCCTTGTTTCTATAAAAGGGAATTCAAGGTCATTTGCAAAGGGTTCTGAAACTTTGTATTGACTTTTGCATGGAGAATCACACAAATTGGTTTATTACTATTGAATGAATTGTATCATATGGCTATATTTTGAAAGAATTAATGAAAATATAAGTTCTCAAACATGTCTAAATAAACAATAAACATCTGTGTATCAATAAACACATTATGGTATTTTATTATGCTATTTTAAATATGGAAATAGAAAGTTGAGAAATACAGTTACAAGTGAATATTAAATTCTAATTGAAAAAAGTAATATGCTTTTGTAATATGAATGATGAGATATAGTAATAAGATTAATAAATACCAATCTCTTATAGTTGTCATTCATCCTCATCAAATTCAGAGCTTTCTTGATTCTTGTCTGTGGTTTCTTCACTCTGAGTCTGCATACCTTCGTTGAACTGCATCTCAATGCTACCAGTAGGTCCAGTTCATGAGTCAATAGTCCCACTGGCACTTTGGTTTGAAGTGTTTCAAACCTCTTCTTTCACATTTGGACCTCCAGATTTGTAGTGCCCTATTATAAGGAAAAGTGTGGAGATCATACCTAGATGTATAGAGCCTCAAGCAATTTTCCAAATTTTTGTCTAGTTTGTTTCTTAGCTTTGATTTTAGGAACCCCAAAGCACTAAAAACTTTCTCATCTTCCACCGAACCCAATATCATGGTAGGACATAAATCAGCAAGCTTCAAATATTTTGGCATTGAATCACGCAATGCTGCGTTCTCAGCTATATATTTCCAAAGCCTTGTTATTAAACCCTCTTTGTGGGGGTTCTCCATTTTGCCATATTGTTTTGTCATAGTGTATGCAAAACGAGATGATTTCTCTATAAGACAAGTTTCATCTAATATTCCATTTATAGTTACTCCATTCAATTCTCTGGATATGCAAAATTGTTTTATCAAAGTCAGTAGCTTACTTCGAAAATAAACTGCACTATTGAGGCTCCAATAATGAGGGAACACAATAGACATGGCTTCGAGTAGGTTGTCAGGAGGGAATTTGCTTCTAATTTGTGAGGAAAGATCATACACAAGTTTCTTCACAAAAGTAGTTATAGTCTCAACAATCTTGTCAAAATATTTCCTTGTAACTCTTGCTAGTTTCTTCCTGGGGCACTTTCCTAGTTCCTTGGGGTCATCAGTGGCATAGAAGTGCATTGGTATCTCAAATCCCCGTACATTGGCACATACCTCCCCATATGCACCGATTTGTAAAAAGTTATCAGGATTGTTCAAATTTGTGAGTGTCTGCCACTTAACAATTTTTTCATCAGATAGTGTTGGTTGATTTCAATAGAGATTTTCAAGGGTCATGCATGTCATCTTACAGATCTTATCATATTTTGCAATATACAGAGCTCTTTTTTGGGCAGCCTTCATAATATTCCTCATTTCCTCTAGCATGGGCAAAAGAGCTGCTAAAGTTAAGAGTGTCTCTAGATTACTTAACCTTCAAAGAAGGTTAGGAAATTTAGGTTGATCTAATTCATAACAAGTTGTGTGAAATAGTCCAATCAGGGATGGATATTCTGAAAAAACTCAATGCACTGGACCATCCAAAGAGATCCATCTAGTATCATTATCCTTGAGAAGCTTGTTCCCATCAGTTATTCCATCAACAAAGTGTTGAAATTCCATAAATCTCTTGGGACTTCGACAAAAGTGTGAGTAGAGCTCTCTGATTAAAATGTAATTTTTTTTTACTGAAGCAAACTTGCTCACAATTCCAAAAGCTAGATTCATTCTGTGAGCCATGCAGTAATGTATGGTGTAAATGAAGTTTCAATCTTTGTACAAAGACTGTTCTTGTGACCTTGCATTACTGAAGCTCCATCTACTTCAACACAAACCAATTTTTCGGCAACCATCAAGTCATCCATACCTCCATATTCAATTAAACTTCTCTTTACTAGTTAAAATAATTTTTCCGCTATCACACTCTCTTTCATTTTAGGAATAGATAGTAGATGAGGTTGGCGGGTATGATTCTCTATAGTATAAACATGCATGCATACCCATGAAGTATTGTCTATTGTCGTAACTTTGTCTAAAGAAAATGCAATAAAGTTTGACTCTCTTATTTTTTTCCTTTACATCTTCTTTTTCAACCTCAGCAAGACAACTTGCCCATTCCCATCCACTGTTTATTGACCAATGTCTATTAGGATAGTTAGGAACTTTCAAAAAGTGTAATAAACCACTAATTGATGGGAAATCTGTCATAGCATGCCCTCTGCTCAAAATATAAAAAACAACGCTTATAAAAAACAACGCTTAACTGAACAAGTTTTCCCAGTTGTTCTATTTGCATTGCTTTTCCAGAACTAGCTTCAATAGAACCTTTAACTTCAGTAGGCTTCGTCTGTATTTTCTCATGAAAATATACTCTTTGGCATTCCTCACATGCTTACATTCCTCCTTTGTTTTCCATCTTATCACTGATTTTTCAACTCCGTCTATCATTTGTTTTTCATAAACTTTACACATATGCTTTTCTATGGTGTCAAGTTTTAGCTGTAACCTAATTTCCTTGTTATGTTTCCAAGTGAAAATCTTACACCTGCATTCTATTGGAGGCTCGCCTTCAATTGGATTATCCACTGGTTCAATGAATGGAAGTACTTTGATGCCCAATTAATTTGAAAATTCCTCACTGACATATCCCACTCTTGATCCTTTTTTGATTGTGGTTCATCCTTTTTTGATCTGGCTTTTCTTTTCCCCTTCTGTGCATTATCATCAATGGCATTATCACCCAAGTCGATTATATCATTCCAACTAACTTGGGAATCTACTAGATAATATTCTTCAAGATCATCCTGATCTAAGATATCAAGTTCGTTGCCATCTTCAACATGCGGTGTAGGTTGCGAATTTTGTACTTGTACTTGTGATGATGTAGCTTCCTAATTTTCACCACAATCTTTTCCAAAGCCAAAGTATGAAGACAACGTTCTGCTTTTTGTTGGCCTCTCATGGCCTTCCCCACATTCAGGTTTCCTACCCTTCTTCTTGTTTGACATCTCCAATGAAATAAAGGCTGCCAAAAAAATATTAATTTGTTGAAGAAGCAATAATAGACTATAAAGTATAATATATGTTTCATTGGCCTTACGACCTACAATCTAGATGTCTGAGGTCTGAATGTCCCGACGGACCACTTGGCACTGATGGGTCGCCACTGAATAAATATAAACTCAATAGTGCAAACAAATATAGATAAATTCATAATAACATTATAACACTTCAAAAATATGATCGCTCACCTTTAGGTCATTAGCAGTCGCCAATGCAGTCAACAATAATGATTTTCCTTAGTCTGAAACTTTGCTATTGATTAGAATTCAGAGCCTAGAACCCACCAAATTGTGTAGAGATAGATTTGATCTTTGCATGTATTTATACCAATCCTTATATGGCGAATTCCATGGGAATTTTATATGGTATACAAATATTTGGCGAATCTCGCGTAACTATAACACTACTTCTGTAATTTTCGAGGCGATTATGGGTCGTCCAAATAATTGTTAAATACAATATAGTTGGCGAAAGTTGGGGTGAATGGAGACACGCGTCGGCAAAATGTCGGACGAATTGGGTCCTCCTAGCTAACAAATCTTCACATGCCCATAGGCGAATTATGATCGTCTATTAAGGCAACCTCAAAGAGTGTAGGCGAAACAATTAAATTTACCATGTGTCCACCGTATATTGTATTGGGGAAATCCTCACATAGAATCATTTAATTACATAAAACATATGGCGATTGACCCGTGAATTTGATGGAAATTGATAATGTTCTGGCGACATGGCCACCCCCACTTGGTACAAAATATTCACCATTTCCCAAGTCACCGATGTGAAAAATTTGCCATTGACGAATATTTGCCACTAAAGTAATCTTTGCCTTGCAGAATAGTTGACATCATACAAATAATTGTATGAACAATTATTTTTTTAACATTTCAATGTCAATTAGTAATGCAATTAATTAAAATATAAAAAATATGACGAGTGATGAAAAACTAGGTATTTCCATAAAAACTTAAATAGATTATCAATCAATTAAATATGTTATCTTTGTTGTTACTCATGTTGTTGATACTATTAAAACCTATAATAAAACCAAATATAGCAATACAACAACATGAACAATTTTAACTACTTTAATTAGTAAATGTTTTTTATTAAAAAAATGAATAATAAAGAAAATAAATATGTTTTTGATTCTAAATTCTAACATTTTGAGAAGATTAGTAAAGAGGGAATTGAATATTTAAGATGGTGTAATCAATTACTTTTAGGATAAGGTCTAAATTGAAATTAAATAATGAAACTAGATGTCTAATTGAAAAATATAATATTATTGTCTAATATTAGAGATGTTTTTAAATTGAAAGTGGGATCAAAGAACTATGTTCCTCATCCAAAGAATCTATTAGACACGCTTCAAAGAAAATTATCATCTCCTTCATAATCTCTACCAAACTCAACTACAAATTGAGTAGCTTGGTTAATCAAGTTATCTAAGACCCTACATTATTTACCTAGCACTAAAATCATCCCCTCCTAGTGAATGGGGGTAGGAATGGGAGGATGACCAAAGTTTGGATCAACATTATGTCATGGCATGTTACGACCAATACTTTGGAATTATTTAATATTAAAAATAATTAATTTCAAAATCTAATTGAAACTCAACCCATATTTTTCTCTATTTTTGTGTGCTTTATGATCAAAGACCATTCACTATTTTAATCTTAAAAATTAGCTAAATTTTGAGGTTGCCTACAACATTTGATAAAAAACTATTGGAAGAATAGGAATAGTGGTGGAAATGTGAATGATAATTTAATTAATAATATGCAAACCATTTATTTATTTATAAGATTAACAATCACAATAAAGTGTCCCTACTCCTCGTTTTAAAAATAAAATTTATCAAAACATGTATCTATGCTTCTAATTGAATTAATTACCATAAAAACATGTATCGATACTTCTAATTGAATTAATTACCATTTTTCATAGAATTAGCAAAACGTCAAATTTATTGTAAATATGAGGATAATTTAAAATAAATCTATTTGTGTTTGGAGGGTGGTAGTATTTTGACTACTAGGTTTAGGGGTTTTAGAACAACAATTTTTGTACAAAATTATTAAATTATAAATTCATATGCATCCTTTGGATCCATGATGTAAATTATGATTATAAAAAGTAAAATAAAATAAATGTAACTACATTTTATTTTAAACAAATATATTTTAAAAAATTATAGACATCCATATCTATCAACACACATAAAAGAGTAGCACTAATTATACTTCTAGTAACTCAAACTCATTCAAAGACTATAATTGTTTTGATATGCACCCTTCAAGGAAAACAAGGTTCACAATTAGGAATTCTATATATCTACTAAGCTTTATTTGAAAAAGTTAAACTAGTAGATTACAGCTTGCTCTAAACATTTTGGTAATGATAATTAAGATTGTATTATGATAATCAAGTTATTTAGTTAAATTTACTTTCTTATATAATGTTTAAGATGTAAAAATCAAAGTATTTCAAATTAAGTACAAAAAATAAAATTGCACATCCTAACATGTTTTTGGACTATCTCCACTTGATCTCTGGGATCATGTTTCGATTTTATTGCATTCCCCAACGACTATTCTTAAACATCATTGTCAAACATCAATAGCAATTTATATTTCATATAGACTAAAATGTGATAAATTTTGTCTTATTTCATTAGCCAAAATTGACTTTGAACTATTAAAATAGATAGCATTTATCTTATTATATCATATGGTAATTTATTTAAAATTTTTTTAATCCAAATTTCAACCAACCAGACTTTCAAATTCACATTGCAAATATAACCTAGCGATTTAAATGTCAAATATTCAAACTACAATCCAAATCCTAATACCAAAAACAATAAGTCAATACAAATTCAAAATCCATCACATCAAATTGATGATCATAATCTAAAAACAGTGGGTTCCACGTACAGTAAGAAAATAAATATATTGATAAATATCTCTTCTCTAAACCAAACATTCCAAACATGCAGCGTGCCTCATGACTTTCTACGGCTGTGAAATGCCGCGTTCTTTGACTCAAAAATTAGTTCATACGAAAGAGTAGAAGATAATCTTTTGTTTTCTGTCTGCATTCAAAGAGCTTTACCTCATAAAATTTAATCATAATAATTTATGCAGACTAGAGAATTAAATAATGACTTTTTAGAAGGTTTTCTCAGTGGGTATAATGTACATAGTCATGGATGCTTGTTTTCTATATAAGACATATTCTTTTCTAATTTTCTATTCAAGTAATATAAGTTTATATATCATAATTATTATCTAAATATATTAAAAATTAATTAAAAGAAACTATTATTTATTATCTAAATCACTATTATAGTTTTTAACTTAGTTTACTAAAATTATAGATTAGTTGTAGGGTTTAGAAAAGTATGCCCCTCCCCTTAAGATATGCATTGTCTTTATGTATTATTCCTAGGTCAAAGGAAGTTTATGTAATATCTCACCCAAGTAAATTGAATTTTTTAAGAATAAATAATGATAAAGTTGTTGCATCTCAATCATACTTCTTAGGTTGTATTTATCATATCATACCAATCCTACAAAAATTTACTCCGGTCTACCTTTCTATTTTGCAATTGAAATTGATGTTTCTCCAAGATTCTACAAGGCTCTATTGTTGACATTCTTGGTTCTTAAACCTATAAAGCATAGCAATTTAAGACATATTTACAATCAAATACATTATTAGTAAGGAGAAGCACATACAAAATATCATGGATTTGACTCAGCCTTAGAGGTAAAACTAGCCAATAGGCCACAAGGTTAAATTTTTTTCTAAAAATTTAAATGGCCCTATGTAGTAGGGTGCTAACTTGGTTTTATTCCAATATAGGCTATACACACATATATTTAAGGAGGCTCACCATTTTGCACTGTCATAAGGCTCTTACAGTGTTAGGCATGTGACATCCTTTAGGTTTATTGGGTGTTATTGGGGATGAGAGGTCCAAGTGTCATAATTGGGGAACTAGTCACATGGGGAGATGGTGAAAGTGTACAATTTTTTTTTATTTTTATAAGTGCATATAGGAGAAATTATAGGATGACCCAGTAGAGATATACTAGGTTAGATAAAATATTAATCGCATATGAAGAGAATCTGATAATATAGATAATACTAGTGTGTGTGTGTGTTTGCGTGCATATATATATATATATATATATATATATATATATATATATATATATATATATATAAAGGATTGAGATAGCTTGGTATCTAGTGAGGGTGCATCCCTAGGCTTAATTTTTATATGACACATTAGAACTTACCCATTTCATTCAAAGAGGTGGTCATTCCATCTTTCTCTCTTCTTGCTTTGAAGTAATTAAAATAAATGTAATACATCTTCACACAAATAACTCCAAGGAAACTAATTAAATCACTATTATGAAATAAATTCATGGAGCGGGATAATGAGCCAAGACTAATAAAGGATAATTACAAAAATAAAATTCTCAAATGAGTATATAAAATTAAATATAATAAACTTGATATTTAGCTTTATAATTGATGATAGAAATGTGATGTACACGATGCTAGGCAATAATTCACTACTACTTAATCTTTTTAGGGTTAACTTAGACAATTATATTCAATTATAAATACTTAGTATTCTTTTGTAACGTTGTAAATTGCACCCCATGCAATTCCACACTACGTAAGCGCTTCCGCTTTAAGCCAATTAGAGAATTACCTTACCTTCCACCTACTCATGTGCTTGGCTTGCCTTGTAAACTTTATTTATTGTCCTTTTCGCTACCTTCTTGATTGTCTAACTTGGGGATAGTAGCATGTTGTGGAGACATCTGCACACTGCACTAGTGTCCCACAAAATTTTAGTTTGAAGGTGATCGTTGGAGCATTACACCTACTATTTTCAATAGTTGTAATGCATCTTTCTGTGTGCATGTAGTGTCCCTCCTTGATATACTTTTCTTTTATGCATGGATAGACATTTGTAGACTTGTTTAGATACATTTATGATACTCTTGGTACATGCTTATGGTTTTGATCATACTTCTGATGACATATATTACATGTTGACAAATGATACATTAAGCTTTATATGGATGATGATGCATTATGGACTATGTTGATGTTGAGATTTACGTTTGGTTATGTATGCATTATTCAGTGACTCATATTTACTTATGATGTTATTGTAGACACCTAAATTTGACTAATTTAATTAATTGAATTTAGCTATCCTAAGAACCTTTAATTAAGTAACTACTTATTATTTAATTAATTAAAGTTCATTCCCTCTAGCTAATTAATCTTATTAATAATGCTATAGTCCCCCTTTAATTAATTATTTGACAAACATGTATTAATTAATTAATTAAATTTGACGCTTTTCTTCTATTAAATAAATCAAATGCAATTTGATTATTTAATTCATGTTGACTTTTTCCTCTTGAATTCTCTCATGCAATTAATTAATTAAATGAATTAATTCTATTTCTCTACATGTCACCTAACTTTAAATCCTATTTGATTCCCCCCCTAAGCCTAACCCACCTAGCTAACCATACTATAAGTATAGGATGCTCGGGATTTGGCACCTAAGTTAGTTCAGCCTGCAATTTCTCTACTTTGTCTTGCATCAATTTACTCCTTTTAGGCTGATTTTGTATTGCAGTGGGTTGCACCTTTTTCCCCTTCTTCATCAAGGGCTAAGGAGTATGCCTATTCCTCAGAGTAGACCCCCTTGACTTCCTAGGACTATGCACCCTTTGATGGTGTCTTCTATTCGTACATAGGCACCTAGTGTAGATAAAGGAAAGCCACCCATGCTGTCAACATGCACAACCTACCCTCCCTTTAAGCTCTTGATCATTGCAAATATCCCTTGTCCTTCTAGGTATGGTAGGGGTAGGTGTTCACCTTGAGCTCATCCTTCACCTCTAGCTCTTGCATCACAACCTCCGAGGGTATAACTTGTTCCTCTAATTGGTCCTAGACCAAAATGAGGAAGGGTGTTTGTGGTTGCACCTATAGGGTGTTCCAGCGACACCTCCTTGATGAATACTAAGAGGGGGGGGTGAATTAGTATGCCAAAATTTACTGTACTTAAACACTTTACTAGTCTAGTAGTAAACCGGTAAAACAGTTTAGCAAACAAACTGGTTAGCACAAATGCAAACCAAATAGAAAACAATGCATTCACCTAGAGAAGCACAATCACCATAACACAAGAGATTTTGACGTGGAAACCCAAATGAGAAAAACCACGGTGAGATGAAACTCACAAGTAACTATCTGCAGAATAGGAATCAGATCGGTTAAGGTCATACAATGTTCTTTACCAGAACAGAACTTGTTAGGAATCCCATTCTCTGTTAGGAGATAAGTCCGATTAAAGACTACCTTGCTAGAGAATTTTAGATCCACAGATGTGAACCACCTTGTTAGAGGATTTACAAAAGGCCTTTTGGGCCTACCCAGTCAAGGGCTTCAGACTTATCGAAGATGTGAGTAATCAACAAGTGAGTGATCTAGCAAATAGCACAAATTTCTTGGTTAGATCCTTGATAGCTCGTTCCTAATGCATTCCAACATTACTTCAATCTTCAACACATTCACACTCTACCTTCTCTTACAGACCTAAACTTCTCTTCTATAATCACACTTACAAAAACTCATCAACCACCTTAAACCCTAGCAACACCCTAAAACCCTAGACATGATGTCCTTATAAAGGAATCTGATTTCATGTCAGTCCAATAGGATTACAATACAATTTCCTAGGTTCAATGCATCTGGACACTTTTGGTAACACCACACAAATACACCGCCAAAGTGTCGGCACCGCCAAACAATCAGTGGATGGTAACTCATCACAAAATGTCGGCTGGTAACTCATCATAGAGTATTACTAGTTCAAACAAAATACCGGTTTAAGCAAAATACCGGTTGCTGGTTTTATATAAAATGAAGACTGGGAATTATGTGTTGTGCTGCTTCATTCCTTCGTACCACTTGAGATCCTCGAACCGCTTGGGGTCTTCATACCGCTTGAGATCGGTAAACACTTTCTGCAGAACACCGATAGTCTAAAGACTATAATACATCATACCGGTTGGAACAAATACCGGTTGAGATTTAACTCATACATACAAAAAGTCATCTCAAATCAAGTGTGCGTCCATTAATGACAATCACAACATCAATCATCAAAAATGCCAACACTCCTACCTCATTGATTGGTCCTTCTCCTTTGCAAAAAAAGACACAGGTTGCCTATCCTATGGAGTAGGATTCCTTTGAGACCTCTTATGCCTCTCTTCTTAGTTCCCATTTAGGTTGGAACTAGCTTGCATGTGAGTGTACATGTCATTGACGAGTGATGGCCTGGAAACATGATTCTACCTTGAGGGCTGTGGATGAGTTGATAGGGTCAAGTTTTTCTCCAATTATTTTTGTTCTTGTACGTTCTCCCATTGATGCAGTTGTATTTGCATTTGCTCCATCTTTTGTGCTATTGCTTGCCATTATGGGGCATGTCGATGAGCCTCACCCTAAAAAGGTATAGGTTTTCATTTCTCCCTCTTTGGACTAGCCCCTCATCACCTCCCTACTAGACATTCCTTTGTTTTTAGAGTCCATTGACATGTTGCACACATAGGTTGTGTCTAATGAGACACTATCTTCTCCTCCCACTTTATAGCCACATCTTCATTACAATTTTCACACGACACTTAGACTCCTATAGTTGATAGGAATCCTTCACCTTTTTAGTAGCCTAAGGAAAAGTTTGAGTAGGGCCCCATTCCATAGTTTCGTTATTTGAAATAAGCTCCAACAAATTCTTTATCTATCTCTCTAGTTGTTTATTTGTCTACTTTCATTTATGTTGTTCAGTAGGCCTCGACTTATCCATATTTTGACTCTCCCCCTTTTACAGAGGCCAATGATGTGGCTCTTATTTTTCCCTATCGTATGACTATCTAGCATAACACAACTTTCCACCCATACTAACATAGTATTTCTATCTCAGTGATTACTATCTTGCTATCTCTGTGTTTGACCATATCATTTTTGTATCAAATTTTTTGCTATTTCGTTTGACATGTTTGTCTACAACTAACATGTTTGTAATGAAATAGCCTAGCAGTATCTCATAAAAGTTTAGGTCTCTTCCTCAGGGGTAAAACCACATGGATAGATGATTTTGCTTCCCCTTTGTATCTCGATAAAATTCTCGTAACTCTTATCTCTATAATTTAGCTCACATTCTTGATGATATGGTCGCTAAAGTGGGGGCAAAATGTAACATCATAAATTTCACCTTGTGTAGTTCCATGCTACATAAGTGCCTATGAAGAATTCCCATAGCTTCTACCAATTCATCCACTTTCCTTTCCTTGTGTAATTCCCCACCAAGAAACCCTAAAGGATAAGAGCGAACTATACAAGAAATGCATGATTTTTTTCAAGTACTTAGTTGTCATCATGCATTACCTATACAAGTATAATGCTCAACCTCAAGATAAGGTCAACAATTTGTTAACCAACTATGCACATGAAAAAGTTTAAACTCATGGAACTCCATCTAAGATAACTCAAGTCACCTCTAAGGGTTCCCTGATGTTTCTACCTTATCAATGCATCCAAGCCTCGATCAATATCTCAGGACCCACTAGGAGATGACTAAATTAACCTCCAACACTAATCAACATACCTATTTTCATTTGAAAACACCAATTGAAATGTTCCTATGATAACATCATGATACATCAAGAATAGAGAAGCATAATATATCATACTTTGTGCTTGATTCCAATACCAGTGCATGTAAAGCATTACCAATATATATCCACTATTGCATCCATCTCCAATTGGAGTTTTCCAATAGATACATAATTAATGATATAATACATATCTCAATATACAAATGACTACATCATACAAAAAAGAGAAGAGAACTACAATAATCCAATCTTGAGGAAGGAGGTAAATCCATCAAGATAGTGACAAACCAAGTCCTTTGATCCCCAATGGTGGTTGGAAATGCCACTTGACCATGTGGTACCCTTAGGTCCACTCCATCATGCTCACGGAGATAGTCACATATCCCAAGTAGTCATACGAGAATACAAGGAAGGGAAATAGGTTTACATAAGAGCCAACATGGAGCAAATTCTCAACATAACATATCAACCCAACAAGAGCCATGAATCCATATCAAGATGAATATGCCAACAATGCATCAATTCTCACATCAACCCAACAAGAGTCATGAAACATTCAAGTAAGAGAATGTGTGTGAGAAAAAATAAGTAAAAAACAAATAACGAGGAAGCATCCTTAGTCATCAACAATAAGGGAAAGAAGGCACCCACAAGAGCAACACCAAATCTACCATATGACATATGTCATGAGATAATCAAAAGATCATGTAATTGTAAATCCATAGGGCACTACTCAACTATCAGGACCTATATACTAGAGTGCTAAGTGCGGGGAGTATCATCGTTGTACTCGAAGTGATGGCACCACGTGGAACCAAGTAACCCTCTCATACGAACAAGGAGACTTAGTTATGCCAAAACAACACCTCATAGATGACAAGTCCTTCCTAATACATCCGTAGCCTCATACTAGCACTCAAGACATGCAAGAGACATCCAATTATCTTTCATTAATGTTTAATCACAACCCAATTTTTAATTATGTTATCACTTGTCTTACTTCCACTCTCCATTGGGTTACCCTGGCAGCCACCTTGGGCCCTGACCTCCAATGAGAACCACTCTCATGACTCACTTTAGTGCCTAGTCCTAGGCTCATCCCATTTAATTGAATAAGGAATAAAAAAGCACAATCCAATGATTCACTTTCCATAATCTCAATTACATCAATAATGTCTTTTCCACAATGCCTGTATCAACCATAAACAAGGCATACTCAATTGGTCACACTATCAAGAGATCAGGTCCACTTAATTCCATGATGAAATACAATCACACAAGAAGGTGAAGATAACCATTTCAAGATTTCCAGAAGTACTCAATTATTCATTTCAAGTTCTCATAACAAGAGATCAATTCATTACACCCTAAAAGGTGTGGGTCAAACAACAATAAAAACCTCATTGCTAATCAACATACCAACATCAATGCATCATCTCAAGAATCAATAAAATGCACTTAATTTATCATACATGAATGGGAGAAACGCATAGATATACATGCAAATAATAATAACATCACAAGAGGTCATATACTCAATGTATAATAAAGCCATACTCAAGGAGAAACCTCTAGGTCTCCATGTCAAGAATAGATTCCCATAATGATCTCAATTCAAAGCATAAATGAAAATTCACTTTGTTATATCATGGAATCATGAAGTGACATCACCATTCATTTTATCACAAGCCAATTTAACCCAAACACCAAGGCAAGTAGGGGAAACAACCCAACAAATGCATGAAAAAGGTCAAAAACTGAAAAGGCAACTTAGAGTAGCCAATTTTGTAATTCTGGGAGAAAATTTAAAATTTAACAAGAAAATGAGAAATCCAGTTAGAAAATATGAAATTCCTCAAGAAAATGTGGAATTCAATCAGCAATTACAAAATTCTACATTTATTTGTAAGAATCTGGAAGCAAATGCATAATTCTACTTTGGGAACTCAACTAGGGAATCAAGTTTGGAAAAAATAAGACATGGGAGGCAAAAATGGAGACTGAACCATTTGAGGACTACACATAAAATCTCAAAACCACAATCAAAACACCCATACAAGATTTCCCAAGATAAATGAGCAACATTTTCCCCAAAACACCCCCTTTTCAACCTCATAATCTAACAGTTAAATAAAAATAACAATCAACCTCATAAGGGATCAAACTACAAACAAAACATGATTTTAAATAATCTCTTAATGCTTCTTGAACATCCTAAGAGGGTGAAATTGAAGAGAAAATGAAGAAATGAAGAGAGCCTACTTTAATGTTGAAGAATCACTCAAAAATAAACTATGGATTCCACACTCCACTAATGCCCATGCAAGAATTGGAAAACAACAAGAATCCACTAATTCATATCAATCCATTCCATACCCACAAAATATCTCCTCCAAATTCATCCAAGCTCAACAATCGTGCAATACACCATTACTGACATGATATCTCATCGAATCAAAATAACATTAATTATGATTCGTTAACTTTAATCAAATAATATAGTTAACATCATTATCTCATTCTAACTATCAAATAAATATTTCACATATTATAATAGCATATCATGAATTAGGTATATCTCACACATCAATAATAATAGGTCTAGCTCATGGCATAACAACAACTCAATAAATCAAGTACCCCAAATCAATCATGCAATGGTTCTCACAATCAAGTGCAAGGAATCAAGCATGCATATGAGCCATGCAACAACAAAATCAAATCACAATGAAGAAATCCAACACATCACTGGTCTAGAACAATCATGAACATATATCAAAGTGGGGTATAAGATAACACTCAAAATCACATATACTGCAACAATAAAGAGTCCAAGCAAGATCATACACCAAAAAAATATCCACATCCAAATTAAAAGAGATGCAATTCATGGGCATAAGGCCAAGTCCATACAAGAAGTATGAAATGCAGAAAAGTAGACATGAGAGACATTACACTCTATCATCTTCCTATTTCTCTTTTTCCTGACCTTGTTCACTATCTGACTCAGGGATAGTAGCGTGCTATGAAGACATCCATGTGCTATGATAGCATCCCATAAAAATGCAATCCAAAGGTGGTTGTTGGAGCATTACACCTACTATTTACAGTAGTTGTAATACCTCCTTCTATGCGCATTGATGTTGGTTTCCTTTCTAGGTTGCATGTGTTTCCTTTTGGGGCTTCATTTTGGGCTCTCACATTTTGTACAAGCTCTAATTACTTTCTTGCTTCTTCATCTTTAGTTTTACTTCATTCTTCCATCACTGGATTTACTATATTTTCCATCATTGTTGCATCTCATTTATTGCATCCTCACCATCATTGTAGCTTTGTGCTCCAAAGGGTTTCATGCTTGTTCTTCACTCTGACAGGCTCTCACTTTGCTGGTGATGAAGAGGAGTTTATTTCCTCTCTTTAATTAGATTTTCAATTATCTCCATAGAATACAAACTATATTTCTTATTTGTGCTTGGTTATTGTCCATTATCTATCATCGCTATTTGTGGAGGTGTAAACACTGAAACAAAGGTCTGACTATGGCAAACCTCTAAAACATAGCCTCAACATTTTCATCTTTTGGTCTTGTGTGTAGGTTGTTGAAGAAGATTCATATTAACTGGAGGCTTCATTTGTGGACTTGTTGTAAACATCTTCTTCCTTTCCATTGTCATGTTTTATTCTCTATTTGCAGTTAGTGTTGGCAATTGACACTCATCCGGTGGTTTCTGGTGGTTTCCGGTGGCTGATAATTGGTTTAGGGTTGTCATTGATGGAAACTCTTCATAGAGATTTGATATGGTGGTCTTAATTCTTCTTATATAGAAGCAAGTGTTAACCAGTAGCCGACTAACCGGTATTTCAGGAAGAACTAAGCATTTTTGGGTCCAAAAGCTTTCCAATGATTGTGGTGAATTGAATCATGTTTTGGATGATTGGGCTGACTTAGAAACATCATTTTATTATTGTTTTGGTGATCAACATTTATATTTTGTGATTTGATCAAGTCGACATGTGACTACATGTTACACTTGTAGGCCAACATGGTAAATGATTTGTTTTGTGGTTGTCGGTATATAATTTTTGTATGGATGATATTTTTGATGCATGGTGCGATTATATGAGAGTGAGTGGTGATCAAGAATCCATTTTGGCATAGTTTCACATGCACATTCTTGATCCGGTAGCTGATTGAGACAGTGAACAAGGAAAAACAGAGAAGGTTCTCCAATCAGAGTATTTAGCACTTAACCGAAACTCATCCAGGCATTGCAGATGCTATTTTAGAGTTCATACATTGTAATTCATCACAATAAATATCTTGTAAGTCAGTGAGACTTCCCTGAGGGTTGTAGCCTTCTGAGTTATTGTAATTGAGAAGTGAGCTCTAGGTAGTGTGCCTGAATGCCTATGCATTCCCATATTGTAATATTCTTTTTCTATTGGCCATAGTGGAATAATATTGCGGATTCAAATCCCACCATGGTTTTTCCCATTTGGGTTTCCACGCAAAAATACCAGTGTTATGATCTTGTGGTTTTTTTTGTTTTTTTTTATGTTTCTGCATTTCAGTTTCAAATATTTGCTTCTAGTGGTTTAAAGTTAAGTTTGAAAATCAGATAACCGGTAGACCACTGCTTCACCCCCCTCTCAGTGATCCCTAATTCCAATAGTTAGTTTAGTTCTTTGTTATCTATTCATTGCAGTTAAAACATAAAAACTCGTGTCCTGTCACATATGTATTATTTTCTAGACAGGACGCCAACACCGCACACTGTCATCCACGACCCATATGTGCAACCTAGGATAGAGAGATAATTATAGAGGTCACTAGAAGATCTGTGTGACTTGTACTTTTCAGTTTAGTAATTAAACTATTGTTATCTACTAGAACTTGACAATTTTCACACTTTGTGCTTATCCTAAGTGGAGAGGTTGATTAGGTGAGTCCTTGAGGGGTTGCCAAATGCCTTTCAAAGTGGTTCAACTTTTCCCCACTACAACTTCATTATATTAAACTCCATTAGTGTGGATCTAATATCTATGTGCTTGGACCTAATCTTTGGTGTAGAGATAAACTATTTTGCATACACCTAAACAAATAGGAGATGTATTTATGTAATTAAATTGCTTGGAAACTCTTTGATATCTAGTTGTAAAGATAGATGACATTTAGAAAAATTATTAATGTCATGTTTTCCTTAGTTATACCACTAGTGAACCAAATTTATAGTTGTATGTGAAATAATTAAGGACAACAAGAAAGCATGTAGTCATCCTAGGATGATGTACTCTAATTCAAATACTACCAAAGTCCTTTTAATTTTTTAAAGAATTAGAATCTAGATGTTCTCAATGAGAATTCCCTAGGATGTCTTGGATTAATTTCAATTGAGTGAATGAATGCCTTTAAATGAAAAAAATAAAAACACAAATTAAATAGAATCTATTAAGTCAACTCACAAAAATTAATAAAAAAAGTTTAACAACATAAGAATTTGAAGCAAAAAATTGGGAAAAGGGCAAAGACTCAAGATAGAGGAGGATGAAATTAAACTTGACATTTCCCTTATTGTGGACCCCAAGGATCTTAAAAGATATGAGATGGATGTTGACAAGCTCCTAGGTATTTTGTTTTCTAACTGGGAGAAATGTTTCCATTGGGTTTTTGGTGAAATTAATTTTTTGAAATAGGGCATCAAGGACATTATAGGCTCTTTCACATAGAATCCAACACCTCATAGAACTAATAAACTCCTGAAGCTGACTCAAAATGTTGGCAATTGACACTCATCTAGGCTCATGGTGTTGTGATTGATGGCAACACACATAATTCTGGGTTGGATACTTATTCGATACTCACCAGTATTCTAGGATTGACACCCGACATTTAAGGAAACCGACATTGTGAAAAGCTAGGGAAACCGACAAACTAGGAACCGGTATTTGGAGGCCAACATAGGAGATTGATCTGACAAAGGTTAAAGTGGCAATTGTCATAAAGATTAATGTTTATATTTTATTTTGGGCCGACATGTATTTATCTTTTGTAATATGATTGTAAGCCAACATAAGGCATTCATGTTTATGTATGTAAGGGTATATAAGTGAGTTCGATTAGGTCATTTCGAGATATAGATGCGATAGGATTTATGCAATTGTGTGAGCGAGATCTTGATCGACAAAATGCGAATATAATGATCTATAGTCAGTCTTGGTTATTTGTGAAGAGGACTGAAAATCAAACTAGGTTACTGGTAAGGAAGGAGACAGTGTTAACCGGTACCATCAGTGCTTAAACCAGAACTCATCCAACATATTAGATGCACACTCAGATTTGTATTCAGTGAGGCTCCTTTGTGATGAGCAGTGCGCTCTAGGCAGTGTGCCTTCTTGCATGTGTAGGCCCCCTTTTTATGTAGTATTTATTCAACTGGCCAGTGGATAGATATTGTGGGTCACAAACCCCACCATGGTTTTTCCTCTTTGAGGTTTTCCACGTATAAATTTGTGGTGTTATGGTGTTGATCATTTTGGTTGCTTTCTTCTTCATTATATCTTGTTTATATGCTTACCGGTTGTTAATTGGAAAAGTATCTAAAGGAATTAAATTCTTAATTATCGGTAGGACACTGATTCACTCTCCCATATTAGTGTTCTTGGATTCCAACAATTGGTATTAGAGCTTGGTGCATCAGAATAT
The DNA here is from genome assembly GCF_030272615.1 of Cryptomeria japonica. Classification (NCBI taxonomy): domain Eukaryota; kingdom Viridiplantae; phylum Streptophyta; class Pinopsida; order Cupressales; family Cupressaceae; genus Cryptomeria; species Cryptomeria japonica. The sequence goes on along the minus strand of NC_081413.1, from coordinate 589,458,821 downwards.
GTCTAACTACTTGAGGAAGATCCTAAATTCGGAATCCATGGAGATGATTTTGAGGAAAGAACTTGAAGTAGCACTTGAAGACTATGATTCTGAAAGATTGAAGAACATGAAGCTGCACGATGAGCTGAATTCTACTAAAGATGAGCTGAGATCTGCAAAAGAATTTATCCTTACTCTGCAAGAGAAGTTGTCATCTACACATGCCAAAAGGAAAGAACTCTGTGATCAATTGCAAAATTAGGATGATGAAGAGAAGAATGCTTTAAAAGAACTATGTCAGAAGATGAGTCCGGAAAATTGTGTCATGAAGAATGAAATGCAATCCCTAACCAAGAGGATATCCAAGGAGATTGAAGACTGAAAGAAGAATGAAGAAAATCTTACCAAATCTCTGAAAGACAGATCTGAAGAATGCATTAGGTTGGCACATGAGAATGATATATTGAGAACTGAATTAGTACAATCTCAAAACAATGAGCAAGCGTTGGAAAGAATGATGATAGTCCTAATAAGTGATCTGGATGTTGCAAATGAGTACAAAGACAAGTTCAAAGCCATTTCTACAAAGCTTGATGAGTTATTGAAGAGTCAAAGGGACATTGGAGACACTAGAGGTCTTGGATTTGAGCATGGAGAAAGCTCCGGTATTGCAAATAAGGAGAATCTACCAGACAACGAGAATCAGAGGTCACAGGTAAGACAAACCAATGCACATAATTTAATGGTAGAAGCTTTATTTGTAATAAGTTTGATCATATGGCAAGTCAATGCAGAAATAGAATCAATCAAAATAACAATTCAGGTACCATTCAGTGTTTCAATTGCAAAAAGTATGGTCGTAGGACAACAAATTGTAGAATGAATGTGAAATGTCATGCATGTGGAAAGTTTGGGCATATGGCTAATCAATGTAGGTCAAGAATGATCAAGGTTACAATAAGGCAATTCAGAAGAACAATGTCACTTGTTATGCATGCAACAAAGTAGGACATATTGCTAAATTTTGCAGAAGCAAGAACCTACCGACAAGAAATGAAAAATCCAATGAGAAGGGAAAACAAAAGGTTGATGATATCCAGAAGGAACATGAGAGGAAGTGGATTAGAAAGTCTGAGGATCAATAGGATGAAGCATATACCTCGATTACTCAACCAACAGAGCAAAATGTTCCTTCACCGACAGGAAACTCATCTGATAACTAAGACATTAGCCTTAGGGGGAGTCAAATTGATGACAGATCTTGCATTACCCCCGGTAGTCATCTAAAAGCATATTTCAGACATTGGAAAGTTAGTATGAAGATTCACTAGTGCAGATATGATGGATCTTGGATCCGATATGATATGCCAACAAGCATTTATGTCAATGAGGAATTAGGGTTCCATAGGTTAAAAGGAAAAAGTGATTTACTTTTCACCATCAAGCATTTAGATCAAGTCAGAGTGAGTTGAAGGCGATTAAAAGTGATCTTGAGCATTTCTAGGAAAATTCCAGTACATTCAGAGTAAATTTTCAAGAGCTTTTAACCGACGAAGATTTTAAGGTATTTTTCAATTTTCAAGCTATCTTTTTCGAAATTGCAATGGCTTCTGGATCTGCTCCCGCTTCGGCAGATGTTGTTGTTCCTATTGTGGCTAATAGCAAGGATCGTCCACACTCTGTATTTAAGTTACACCCTCAGATTGCAAAGGTTAATGATTATTTTCTAGGGTTCCCGACAATGTACTCTATATTGAGGATGTTAGAGCATACATTCACTGCACTTTGGAGGATTTGGGTTCATCCAAGATAAAGACTATGTATATGACAACATTGTTGGATAAGAATGGTGTAATCAAACTAGAATTTAGACACTTGATGGATCAGGAGTTTATAGACATTTTGGAGATGCCTGAATTTGATGATGAAATCATCTGGTATGTGTTGAGCCATGTTCATGGTGAGTTTATGTGGCTAGACCCACCTCATAAAATCACTAAGGATGCCATTCGGGAAATTACCAGTTTGCCCCAGCTTAGTTAGAGACCAGATAAGAAGAAAATCTCTAACAATGAAGTCACCAAGCTAACCGGTGCTACATTCGACAATCAGTTTATGAGGATTAGCACAATCAAAGACAAGGACATGCAATTTGCCAGCATGGTTATTGGGTATAAGGTAACTCAATCTAATCGGTTGAACTCTATTTCTAGTTCCTATATATACTGTGCACATAAGATGATCAAGGAAAATGAAAAATATGGTCTTTTCCAGTGGATGTGTCATGAATTAATTTTGAATCTTGGGAAAATCAAGGGTGAGAAGAAGGGTGTATTCTAGTATGGAAATCTTGTTGTTTGTCTGATGCTATTCTTTCTAAATCGGACCCCAGGATTTCGAATAAGGCAATGGGCCTTTGACATTCCGGTAGGGAAACAAATCAAGGATGTCTTAAGAAACCTAGGATAGGACATAGAATCCACCTTATGGGGATATTTCAAGGCTTTTAAGAAGGAAATGAAACAAAAGGAAAGGGTACCAAAACACATTATAGATAAGTATTCTACTAAAATTTGTTTTATGGTTAAGAAGGATGAAACTCTCATGGAATCTATTCAACCTAGAAAAGTATGGGAAACTGAGATAGGTTATGAAGTTGATTCACATGTATTGGACTTATATGCTAAGATGCTTATAGATGCCCCTGTAGATGAAAAGGAAAAGACTTTTGGCACTGCTAAGCAAAAGGAACTTGAAGTTCAAATAGGGTTCAATAAGAAGAAGAGGGAAGGTCAAATAAAGAAGGTAGGACAGGTTGTCGAGAAAATGTCCAATGAAATTAAGTAGATTATTGGACTAGCAAAGTCATCTTCTCTAGTAGTAGTTCAGGCCTCACTGGTAGCAGCAATCGACAAAGGTGTGATGAAAAGGAAGAAACCAGAATCCTTTATTGCCCCAGTTGCTTCTAGATTTGAAACTAAAGAAGAACCCTCTAAGATTCCCAAAATTTACATGAGAATTCAGAGGAAGAAGCCTGAGGAAGGTAAGCAGCAGAAAACCAAGGTCACCCCTCCAGTAGTCCATAAGCAACCTGTGAAGGAAAGGAAGACTACAGAGAAGAGGAAACTAGTCAGAGATGCAACTCCCTCATTCGGGAAAGAGAAGAAATCTGAATTGGATAAGGCTCTTGAATCGGGTAAAAGTATAAAAATTATCCTCTTTATTTGTAGATGAATTGATTGATCAAATCACTAAGGATGGAATTTTGAGTAATATATAATATTATTATGTGCATATGGATGATGTTGAGCAAAAGGAAACTGTGGAAGCAGTTTTGTTATACTTAGATATATATAAGAAAGCCTTAAGTGAGATAGAAAAGAAAATACCAACATAATTATATAATAAATTAGATGGTAGAAGACTATCCACACTTGAGGAAGACATGCATATAAAGATTCAGGAACTGTTAACTATTTGTGGTGCAATAATAGACACTTATGAAGGAAGGATCAGAGGAAAACCAAGTTATAGAACAAGCCATTCCAATCCTACAATAGCTTTCCCTGGAATACAAGATCAGTCAGGTAGCTAGCCCTTCTAGCAAGCTAAAGGCTTTGACAAGGCACATTGCTAAGGAGTACAAAACTCTACAACACGTGTCAAATCAACAATTGGTTGAGAGATATAATGCATCTAGGAAGGTCACTTGTGATAACATGATCACATCTGATAAGGCAAAGATGACAGAAGAATTGACAAAGATTGATGAAGCTCTTCATCAATGCAACAATATTTACCAATCTTGAACTAACACAGCTAAATTAATAGCAGACTTGGAAGTTAAAATAAAAGCGGCTAAGGTCCGGTTAGAGCATATTGCAAATAATTTTGATGGTACTTAGTCATTGACCAGCTCTATTGATGGTCAAATTTTTCTTTCTGAATCAGATATTTCTGCTTTGGAGAAGGATATGGATAGGTTAATTCGATGGGCCAGAGAATTAAGAGATTTGGTCAGTCCTTGGCTAAACACTTTATTGCTTCACAAAAGGGAATGTATGGAACAGATGAGTAAGCCCACACTAGACTCATTAACAAAAGAAGAATCACATGCATGCATTCTTAATGGGTTTGTATCAATTCTGCTAACATTGAAAACTGACTGGGATACTTACTTGGGATTTTTGAAGACTTCTTACCCTGATATATTCAAGTACATCTAGATCCGGTAAACACAATTTTGATTTCATTCATTTCTTATCATTTGCCCCGACTTTGGCATTGCTGTCAAAGGGGGAGAGGTTGGATGTGAAAAATGTTAAGCGACATAAGAAGTAATGTATAGCTCAGGGGGAGTAGCTTTCTGAGATCAGGTTTTAGGAAGTTTTGGACAGGAACCGGAACAAAACTTCAATGATCCATTTTTCACATGAGTGTTGCCATCAATGCCAAAGGGGGAGATTGTTGGCAATTGACACATCCGAGCTCATGGTGTTGTCATTGATGGAAACACACATCATTTTGGGTTGGATACTTATCTAGTACTCATCGGTATTCTAGGATTGACATCTGACATTTAAGGAAACCAACATTGTGAAAAGCTAGGGAAACCAACAAACTAGGAATCAATAATTAGAGGCCGACATTGGAGATTGATCTGGGAAAGGTTAAAGTGGCAATGGCCATAAAGATTAATGTTTATATTTTATTTTGGGCCAGCATGTATTTATCTTTTGTAATATGATTGTAAGCCGACATAGGACAATCATGTTTATGTATGTAAAGGTATATGAGTCAGTTCAGTTAGGTCATTTTGGGATAGAGATGCGATAGGATTTATGCAATTGTGTGAGCAAGATCTTGATCGACAAAATGCGAATGCAATGATCTATAGTCAGTCTTGGTTATTTGTGAAGAGGATTGAAAAGCGAACTAGGTTACTGGTACAGTCAATGATTAAACCAAAACTCATCCAGCATATCAGATGCACACTCAGAGTTCAAAATTTTATTTGTAATTCAGTATTTTATATGTAGTCAATGATGCTCCTTTGTGATGAGCAGTGTGCTCTAGGGAGTGTGCCTTCCTGCATGTGCGAGCCCCCTTTTTATGTAATATTTTTTCTACTGGCCAGTGGATAGATATTGTGGGTTAGAAATCCCGCCATGGTTTTTCCTCTTTGAGGTTTTCAACATATAAATCTATGGTGTTATGGTGTTGATCTTTGTGGTTGCTTTTTTCTTCATTATATCTTGTTTATATGCTTATCGATGGTTAATTGGAAAAGTATCTAAAGTAATTAAATTATTAATTACCCATAGAACACTGATTCACCCCCCCCTCTCAGTGTTCTTGGATTCCAACACAAAAAATTATGAAAGATATCAAGGCTATAAAAATAGAGCATGAGGCTAGGATTGATAGGTTGGAGAGTGATATACAGGATTTAAAGGGCAAACTCAAGGGTTAAGTGGAGATTAGTAAAGAGATAATGTTTAGCAGTGCAAAAGGACTCAAAAGAGTTAACGAGAAAATTGTCATTTAGAAAGCTCAATCGGTTAGATCCGATCCTTCCTCAGATGTCAACGTGGATAAGAAGAACTAGGATATGTAGACCTCTACGGGGCCCTCTACCAAGACCAGGAGAAAAAAACAAGAAAGAGGCATTTCAAGGTTTATCATGGAGAGCTCTAGGAGATCAACAATAGGATGATCTAGAAGACTACCCAGCTCATGAAAGCTCTCAGTTAGTTGTTTTTGGCTTGTAATTTTTTCCATCCTTTTATTTTTTGTTTTCTGAACTTTGCAGGGTGCTTATGCAGGAGCATCTCTAGTCTATGAGCAATCCTGCATCAACCAAAAATATTTCCTTTTAGTTTAGTTCTTGTTTAGTTCAGTGTATAGTTTTTTGTGTTCCTACCGGTAGGTGCTGGTCGTTGCTTTCTTTTTGTTGCAGATTGTATTTTTGGTCTCTAGGCTAGTTCTTGTGCTTAATTCCATATTTTCAATCCATTTGGATTCTTTTCTAGCTAGTTATCGCTCTCAGTTTGATTTTTTCTAGGTTCCAGGACAATTCTTGTGCTTACTGGTTGGTCTTCCTTCATTATCTAAGCGGTTCTTGGCATGTTGATCTATTTGGGATCTTGTCTGATGTTCTTTGGCTTGTGGCCGACCTTCTTGCTGATCTGCACTTCTTGGTTGTTATTTTTCGGAAGAATTTATTTCATTCTTAGGGTCGACCTAGTTACACATTTCATTTTCCTGCATTGGTAAATGTAATCTTTTGTGGCCGACCTGGATATGTTCCAAAGGGTATATATAGGGTATTATGTAATAATTTGTAGGAAAGAGGAGATAGAAATCAGAATAAGGATTTAGATTCATGTTTAGTGATCCAGTTGACTCTGAGAGCTCCAGATGGGTTGTAAATTTGGTTTGTAGCCTGCATGTAACTAGTTGACTACCAGATGTTCTAAGATGATTATATGATGATAACCAATTGGTTGCCAGAGGTTCTAAGACAATAATATGATCTATTTATCTAATCTTGCTATGTTTTCTTGTTGCTTTCATTGTGTTACTCTTGCTGCATAAGCTGATCAATTCTCTTTTTAGGGTTTTACCGCTTATGGCTGCATTAATTGGTATTAGAGCTGGTTATGAAACGATTGGTGAAAGAGTTATTTGCAAAACTTGTGGCATTAATCTGGGTGGACAAATCACTGATTGGAGGCAGATTGCGCATGTGTTCAATAGATTGCAAGGAGAGGCAATTGAAATCAGTAGTCAGATCACCGAGTTGAGGCAGTTCATCAGAACGGAAGAGGAGATGCTGCCTAGAAGGATGAACCCTCGAAGGGTAGAGCAGATGATGGAGGACTTCAAGAATGAGGTGAGGAACAAAATCCAGAACATATTGGTTGGTTTGTGGAGGAACCTTGAACCTGAGGATGAGTATGAAGAAGATGGTGAAGACATTGAAGTGAAAGAGGCTGAAGGATCATAAAATGGAAGAGAGGAAAGATTCCTGAGAGCAGTGGCGCAAGCAAGTAAAGTTCATAAAGTGAAAGTTTCAAACTTTTCCAGAACGCTGAATTCAAAGGATCTGATTGATTGGATTAGAGAGTTGGAGGATTAGGATGTCAAGGACCCGCAGAGAGTCCGGTTGGCATAGACTAAGTTGAAAGGGAATATTTCCTTATGGTGGAAAGAATTGCAGAAAGACAGAGTGGAGAATGGTGAAATGAAGATCACTCGGTGGAGACAGATGGTTGCAAGACTGAAGGCCAAGTTCATATCGAAAGACTATGAGTTGGAATTGTTCCAAAAGTTGTAGAACCTAAAACAGAGAAACATGATTGTGAAAGAGTACACTAAGGAATTTTACAAGGTGATGATTAGATATGGACATAGAGAGATGGATAGAGAAAAGGTAGCGAGGTACATAAATGGTCTTGCATTTAAAATTCATGATGAGATGAGTATGTTGAGGGTTTCCACAGTTGAAGAAGCTTACCAATATGCTTTGAAGGATGAGGAGAAGGTGAGAAGAAGATAGCCGAATAACCCTAGAGGGAAGGAGAGATTCAAGGGGAAGATGAGTACAAAGAAGCAAAATGTTGAAGAAGAATCAAAACCTAAGTGGAGTAAAGAACAGTAATAGAAAACACAGAGGAAAGGCAGTGGTAGTACCGACAGAGAATTTCCTGACAAATGTTTCAAGTGTGGAGAAATCAAACATAGATTTTATGAATGTAAGTAGGGAATGGCAAGAACTTGTTTGGCAAATGAGGAACCATAAGGAGAAGTTACCAAGACTGACTGTACACCAGAGTAAGGAGAATCCCTTATGTTCAGAAGAGTCATGATGGAGAAGAGAAGTGAAGACATTAGATCTACTCGAAGAAAGAGTCTTTTTCAGACTATGTGCAAATCCAGTGGTAAGTGTTGCAAGGTTAATGTGGATAGTGGAAGTACTGATAATGTGGTATCTCAAGAGATGGTAGTGAGGTTTGGGTTGAAGAGGCTTGGGAATCCTTTTCTTTACAAGGTAAGTTGGTTACAAGATGATCAAAAAATAGAAGTAAAGAAACAATGTTTGGTGAATTTTAATATTGGACCTTTTAGGGATGAGGTCTTGTGTGATGTTGTATCTATGACAGCTTGTCATGTCTTGTTGGGAAGACCTTGGTAGATTGATAGAGGAGCTATTTATGATTGTAGAAGAAACCTAATCACTATTGAGAAAGATGGGTAGGAGTTCACATTGACTTCTTTGAAGGAGAAAGTGTATATGGTGAAAATGGATAACAACAATGTTGATATTGAAAGGCTAAATGAATTCAACCACAAAACCATAGCCTAACAACAACAAAGATCCACCATAACATATGAAGATTACCTAAGACAATGCAAATAAAATGAAATCACAAAGATTATACCATCACATGTCCAATAGGGTTTGAATCTCCATTCTTCCTATCTCCATTGATCTTGCTTGATATATTTGCTCTCAGATTTTATGTGTGCACAAGAGCTCAACAAAGAACGGAATGTGGTTGCAAGTAGGATCGCATATGCCAAGTAGTCAATTGATCAAGTAGTTAGAATGATTGATTAGGGTTGATAATGAAGGAAGCATCTCCTTATATAGAAGACACTATATGAAATAGAGGGATAAGATTGAGAGGTGTAAAAGGAGGTCGGCTATGATTAGAGGGTAGGTAGAGGAAATAATAAAACAATGAAAGGGGTAGGTAGTGTATGAATTAAGAGATGAATGACATGTGTTATGGGTAGAAAAGGTTAATGAATTAATTAAATAAATAAAGATTTATATAATTAATAGAAGAAGTGGGATCAATTAAATAAATAAGATATTTATTTAATTTAGGAAAAGGATAATTTAAATAAATAAATGTATTTATTTAAATGAGAAATAAGGCTAGAAGAGGATAAATGAATTAATTAAATAAATAAATATTTATTTAATTAGACTGGACAATTTTGGGTGTCTACATTTTGCCCCTCTTTGAGACAATGCGGCTTGTCGCGTTGTTTCAAAGAAGATAATTATGAACTGATACAGAGTTGCCCCAAGATGGGAATGATATGCCCCCTTGAGAGATTGGATGAAAATGTCTGGAAAGATCGCAGACAATCTCTCGATAAGAAAGAAAGGCTAGAATGGACTGACCAAAGTGACAGAGTCACGGGATAAAGAAGACTGACTTGGGAGGCGAGGGCTAGGGCTAGGGTAGTCTATAAGATAGACCACGAGGGAAAATACATCCTCATTGTCATCTACACATCCACGAGAGCAAAGTGAAGAGAGAAAAAAGAGCAGCAGCAGTCAGTAACGATGGCCTTCGTTCATAGATTAGGGTCCAAAATATGTCAAAAAATGTCCAGGCATGTTTGCGTTGGTCCCAGGTGCATCTATGCTCGCGAGGCACGTCTGTGTTCGTGCCAGGCGCGTCTATGATGGAAAACGTGTCTGTGCCAAATGCGGCTGCATCTGTGATGTGTAGGCACGTTTATGCCAAGAAGGCACATCTGTGTTGCCTAGGCGCATCTATGCAGAGCATAGGCATGTTTTTGTCTTTCAGGCACGTCTACGTAAAATAGGCACGTTTATGCAGTCTTCAAGCGCGTTTATGTCAGGAAAGCGTGTTTGTGTCCAAAAATGTGAATTTTTGTCTTCTAGGTCAAATCGGCAGTTCTATGATGAACATACACTGTCGATTGGATAAGCTGTTGAGAGGATACACTCAAGCAGGTCCTCTATGGAAGACTAGGATAGATCAAAGCACTTTGTGATGAACAGTGAGTACCAAGATAGAGTACTTTGTGATGAAAAGGGAGTACTAAAATATGAGCAGCACTTTGTGATGAACAGTGAGTGCAAATGTGAGCAACACTTTGTGATGAACAGGGAGTGCAACATACGTAGTACTTTGTGATGAACAGGGAGTACCACTAGGATAATCAACAACACTTTGTGATGAAGAGTGAGTGTCACTAGGATAGATAGCAACACTTGGTGATGAACAGTGAGTGTCACTAGGATAGAATGCCATATGCACTTAGATAAAAAAGTAGCATTTTGTGATGAACAGTGAATGCCACGATGACTGACATGATTGATTTGCTTGACTGCAGGAGTATTTTCCTATGTTGGAGTCACGAGAGAGATTCCCATCGACGCAGATGTTGCGACCTGAGTTGACAGTCGAGGATCGAGCTGCGATCGAGGCTATGGGTTTGAGACATATTCTATATGTGCCTGAGTTTTGGGTGAACATGGGATTGCTGACTACATTGGCGGAGAGGTGGCACTCTGAGACTTGCACTTTTCAATTGTCGATGGGGGAGATGACAGTCACCCTGGAGGATGTATATTGAATTCTGCGGATACCGATCGATTTGGAGCTGATTCCATATGATCGAGATGGAGATAGGGATGCCCTTAGACGAGTGTTCTAGGATTCGGTACTGGAGATGAGGGTGGGACATGTGGCTTGGGACATCATGACTGCTACAGGATTGGCGCTGCCAGCAGTGATAGGAGGAGCGATCAGTGGGTTCCTGTGTCCAGATAGAGCGACACGGGGGTTGGCTGTGGGCTGGGGAGGTGCACTGGAGACACTGGTGACACAACACACCAGATATGCCTGGGGACCATGTGTGCTAGCACATCTGTATTATGAGTTGCATCAGTTCGTGTACCACGAGTTAGTGGGATTGGGCTACGGGGTGACATTGTTATAGGTGTGGGCCTATGAGCATCTGCCAGTGACGAGACCGATACATTTCAGAGGCAGAGGTCACAGACACAATTTTGTACATTTATACGACATGATCACGTCGCAGCCACGGATTGACAGGCTAGAGCACTGGCGGTGGGTGATTGATGACATTGACATGGTCATATGGAGGCCATACCTAGGATGTGAGCAGTGGGAGGATGATGCAGTAGAGCTGCCCTACACCTTTTGGAGTAGGTATCTGATTGGGCAGATTCCCTATGTGCTGGAGAGGCAGTTAGTAGACAGGGTGGGCAAGTAGTTCGGCAGGATTCAGCGGATGCCACGGGGTTCAGGCATGTATGCACGGACTGTCAGAGATCAGGCCCAGTTTGGGCCATTGCTATCATATGATCAGGCTGTTACGTAGCTAGCAAAGATGATGCCCCTACCCTGGGACATGTGGCCAGAGATCGAGGATGCTGACATGGATGCCGAGTACACAGCATACTGGGCGGAGCATCCATTCCCACGCTTGACGGATCCAAGGGAGCTACTAGATGGAGATGGTGGTGGGGATAGGGATGATGATGGAGATGATGGAGGTAGAGGCCGATGGAGGAGGAGGGGGGCAGTTGGAGAGAGGAGAGTGGCACCGCGGAGGGATGGTGGAGAGGACAGGCAGGCTCGGGTGGTGAGGGGTCACGGTGGATTACTGCTACAGGTGCCAGCAGCACAGGGTCCCAGATAGGTGCTGGTACAGGGACAGATACAGGGACAGGTACCAATACAGGCACCAGTACAGGCACAGGCATAGGGGCAGGCACCCATACAGGGGGAGCCATAAGTAGAGCCATAGGGGGCTGAGGTCGAGGAGGATGAGTTGACAGAGCTGAGGGAGATCTTCCAGGGAGAGGCAGATGAGATCTAGGAGTTGGAGAGAGAGAGGGATAGGCTCAGGGGGCAGCTCAGAGATATTGAGCGAGAGCGGGATCAGACCATTCAGCGCTATACAAAGGTTGAGACAGCACTAAGGGTTGGGAGGTAGGCAGCAGAGGACATAGGGGCCGGATATGCATATGTCCTGCGGGTAGGGGAGGAGATTGCCTATTGGCGAGATCTTTATTATGGTGCAGTGCTAGCGGATCAGTGGGCGAGGAGCTTCCATAGACCATCGCGGACAGCAACAGCTACGAGAGGGAGCCAGAGGAGACAGCCATCTAGTGGTGGGGTTATGGGTCCTCCACCACCACCAGATAGAGGGGACAAGAGGGATGATCTTGGGGCGGGTCCTTCGGGGGCTCAGATTCCATCGAGGCCAGGTGGCTCCGAGGGAGGGAGTTAATCATAGCCGTAGAGGGCTCCCTATGTATCAGTATTGTACCATTTTTGTATGATGATGTAGACACCTGCGGGTGCTTGTAGCCATATGATTTTGACATCATTGTATCATGACACTTTATATATATATATGAGATGATTCATCTTTGTGGCAGCTATATGCATGTGTACCTATGTGATGTATGTTTCTATGTGATGCTTATGATATGGATGCAAATATGTCTATGATGCAATGCAATATTTTTTGTTCTTTTATGTTCTATATGTGTATGCATGATGCAAATGTGAATGTATGTAATGCAGATGAATATTATAATGCAAATGTAAAATGTGCTAACAGGTGTTGTGTGAAGGATGTGATGCAGTTGTGATATCTATATGTATGTATGTATGTATGAAATGCTTATATGTGGTAATGCAGGTGCAACTATGTGAAATGCAAATATTTTTGGTGTGTCATTATACTCAGTCATGTGATAGCAGGCTACGTGGACTTGAGAAGGACGATGGAAGTCAATCAAGAAAGAGGGATGAAAGACAAAAGATATGAAAGTGAAAGAGCTTCTTGTGCATTATCATCATTGAGCTTTATTATGGCAAGTAGGTTATGACAATTGAGGTATATGTTCGACCCAGAAAGTCATTGTACCTATTTGCATGGAGATAAGACAGTCACAAACAAGGAATGCCCCAGTTCACACTAGACTCACAGTGTCCTCATATCCTTGGACAAGTCATAGCATTACTAAGAGACAATCCACAGATAGCAAATAAAAATAGGTGACAATACCCCATCCTCGCCTTTCTAGTCAAAGACATCCTGGGGATAGAATCTCTAGTCAAAGACATCCCGGAAAAGCTAAAAGACATGTCACCAAAAAAGATGAAATCAAAAGAAAACCAAGACTCAACACCAACATCCACTGTAGCCCTCAAACTTAGTGTCTCTTGTCACTCGTATAAGTCTTTTTTGATTGTGGTCACAATGTTTACTTTCACAAAAAGGATAGATAGCACCGAACCACATGTTGTCTGAGTCTGTTGAAAGATTTGATTTGTTGAAGCCCATTGTTGCTGCTGTGTCTCATTTGAAACTGACTGAATCCATGAAACTGATACTTTATTGTGGAGAAGATGAAACTTTATTGCAGATCTGTGATGCAAATGTTGCTTTATTGCGGATTGTGCGCGGATAGACTGAAGGAAGTTGGAAGAAACTGTACTCCTCAAAACATGTGATGTTCTCAGTTCCACACCCATCACTAGATGTAGGATCTGCCTTAGCCACATATAGGAGCTGATTTATTATGGATGGAAAGGGAGATGAAAAGGGAGGTTTATTATGAATGGCTAGCCAATCTTGGGTAGATCAATAACAAGCCATGATGGGAATGGGTAAGTTTATTATGAATGAATAGGTTGTGAGTGTGTGCAAAGTGAAGTGATGAAAGAGAATCCTAAAGGAGGGAGGAGCAATGTCTCTACACATGGCACTGGTGACCCAGTTTTCACCATGGTACTTGCCTAGGGCGCCACCGAAGTGGTTTTCACCAGTGGATGAAATTATTTCTCTTTAGCTTTTTTTGATTTTTCAATGTTTTTTGTGTCACAAGGCGCCTGTTTGCTAGGTTTTCACCAAGTAACGATTTTTTTGTTTTATAATTGTTTTTTTGTATTTTTGAATTTTTTTTATTTTTTTGTATTTTTTGAATTAGGATACTCTGAAGAGATATGTGTAAAACCTGCAAAGGTGCATGCTATTGATAGGATCCTCCAAAGGTTCACCTTCTGTAGTTGAGAGCTGATATGCACCAGATCCATATGCTGCTGTAATGATGTAAGGACCAAGCCAATTTGGTTCGAACTTGCCCTTCTTCTCTCTCTCTTGTTGATTTTTGGGGTTTTCTCTGAGAACCAAATCACCTACCTCAAATGTGTGAGGCTTGACTTTGTGATTGTAACTGCATTGTTCCTTGACTGAATGATGTGAAGCTTAAGTGACTGTCTTCCTTGATGAAGAAACTGAGATAGAATTTTTAATGTGTGGACTACGTAGGCCCATATGCGTGTCACCTGAAGAAGTTTGGGCATCCCTGATAACAAATTCCTTTGAGGAAGCTCCATTAAAGGTCCATGATGTATCACCAGAAGGAAAAGGATGTGTAGAAGAAGTAGATGAGTTATGAAGGCTTATGACTATGAAAAGAAGTGAAAGTAGGATAGCATGATGGAGACTTAGGATCAACAAGTATGCTTTTTGATTTAAAATTTTAGAACTTTTGCCCCCAGTTATTATGATATTAGGGGAGATCAACTCTTGCTCTTTTTGCTTCATAGGAGTTTTATCCTTGACTTTGATTTTTGTAGAGTCCAGTAGCTTTTGATTTTGATCTAGACTAAAGGACTTTTCTTTATTTTTGACTTTTAAATTTTTTTGTTCATAGCTTGATTTTTGATCTCCAATGAGTAAGGGCTTTTGTAATTCTTGTTGATCCAAGTCTAGGAGAGGAGCGGAAATGGAATGAGTGGATGAAATGGAAAAGCTATGTGAGTTATCAAGAGGGATGGTGATACGCTCAATAGATTCATTGTTGGAACCACTCTTAGGACTATTGATATCAAGAGATGCTTGCACCACTAGAGGAGATTTGCATTCAGACTTAGGAGCCACAACACTAGGTGGTTCACACCCAATTCCTTGGCATTGCAAATTGTTTGTAGATTGTTCCTGTAGACTGAATATCTTAGGAGATAGTTGGAGTTGGTCAACATGGAAGATATACTCACCACATCCCATGTCTTTAAACTTGAACTTTTCTTTGATCTCTGTTTGTTTGGATGTAGAAGCTTTAAAGGATTTTGGATCCACATATGCTAAAGATGGAACAACTTCTTGATTTACTAGGATTGTTATTTCTGATCTATGGTGAAAATTGTTGCAATATATGAATGGATTTGGATCACCTTTTATGGTCACTTCAACTCCATTGTGTGGAAACTTGATACATCGATGATATGTAGATGGGACTGCCCTCATTTCATGAATCCAAGGACATGCTAGCAATATGTTATAAGTGAGATCTAGATCTAAGACTTGACAAACCACATCCTTCATAACTAGCCCAACTCTGAGAGGTAAGGTAACTGTGCCCTTGGACGAACGCTCTTCATCATCATATGCCTTGATGGTGATTTGATTTGTAGAATTCATAGCTTTATCAGAATATCCCAATTGTTTAATTGTGCTCAATGTGCAAGTGTTTAGACTAGCTCCTCCATCTATCAGGACTCGTTTTATTCGATGTTTGTGTATGAAGGCTTCAATGTGTAAAGGTGCATCATGTGGCTAACTTACGGAGGCATCATCGGCTTCTGTGAATGTAAGGGAGTGTGGAATGGAAAGGTATCCCACCGTGGCTTGAAACTGGTCCATGTTCAGATTAGTAGGAATGGCAGTGTCTCTCAAGATTTTGTCAAGAATAGTTTTATGTGTGGGGGATATGCGTAATAGCTCAAGGATGGAAATGAGTGCAGGTGTCTTCCCTAATTGTTCTACAAGGTCATACTCAGGTTTGGTTGACGAAGAAGCGGTGTTTTTGGCTGGAGCACCTTGCAAAGTAAATTTACCTCAACGGGTTGTAACATGACATTCAGAGGTAGATTCGGAAGAAGATCCAACACCTTTTAGGACAATCTTGGGTCTCTGGGTAGAATTCTCAGGGTTTTTGTCCTTGATGATAATGGTAGAGACGTAATTGTCCATCGAGATGTGATTGATAGTTGAATAATAGTTATAAGATGCTCTAGTATAGTTGGTCTGGTCATCTGTGGCTTTAGCTTTTCCTTTGTCATGTTTTGGGAATGGTTCCTTAAACATCTCATGTTCCATGATTAGATGAGTGTCCCTCAATCTCAATGTCACGCCTATCAATGAGATCTTGTATGATGTTCTTTAGTCGATGACAATTTCCTAGTTTATGACCTTTGCTCTTATGAAATTCACAATACTCATCATCATTCCACCAATTTGGTTTGACCTTTGGCTCATATGGAGGTAAATCTGGAATAGTGATTACCTTGTTTGCCACTAGCTTTTTGAAAACTGACTCAAGTGGTTCTCCCAATGGAGTGTACTTCCTTTGTGATTTAAAAGTTGTGTGAGTATTCACTTGATTTGATCCGGAAAAAACGAATTTGGGTCGCACTGTATTGGCATCAACAACACCATCATTGACTGGGTTCTTGTTTTTATTCCAAAATCTTGGCTTGTCTTTTCCTTTAAAGTCATCTTTATTTTCCTTGAATATCTTAATGACTCCTTGTTCAATTAGGACCTTTTCTGTCGCTAATCCTTTTTCAATGACGTCCTTGAAGGTGGACAAACAAGCTTTCCTTAGATCATAGCCAATGTCTTTGTTAACATTTTAGGTGAACATTTCTACCATTTGTTTTTGTGGAATTTCACAAGAGCATCTGCTGGCTAGATTCCTCCATCTTTGTAAAAATGATGTAAAAGACTCTACCTCTTTTTGCTTGGTGTTGCACAAAGTAGTGACTGATATGTCTGTCTCTATGTTGTAGGAGAAATGTTGAATAAATGCCTCTGCTAGATCACCCCATGACTTAATGCCAGGTGGAAGTTGGGAGAACCATTCCATAGCTTGATCACCTAGGCTCTGTGGGAATAATCTCATCAAATATGTCTCTTCTGTTGCTATCTCAATGCAAGCTGTGAAAAATCATCTTATGTGTGCCTTAGGATCCCCTTTTCCTCTATACTTATCAAACTTAGGTGTCACAAAGTGTGTAGGAAAATGAGGCATTGGAATGCTCTTGTCAAATGGATAAGGACATATGTCTCTCATTGTGTATGTTGGCTTTGGTGTATTTAAGTCCTCCATTTTCTTTTGTAAGTCCCTGATTTGTTGCTCCAAATTGCTCTTAGGTGGAGATCGACTTCTTGGACCATACCCTATGCTTGAGGCACCAATTGGAGGAGGAGCATGTTGCATATATGGATGATATTGATCATACACATGTTCATATGGAGGAGGTCTATAGTGATGCTGCGTATATGGACCACTTGGTATAGATTCATGTTGAGGAACGCCATATCTATTTTGTCCCTGTATACCATACTCTACAGGCATGTCATGTTCTAATGTGTTTCCCCCAAATTTGACATGGGGTTTCCCTGTGTCCAAATTTTGAGCATGCCTTTGAATATCCAATTGCTTTGGTGGTTGATCGTTAACATTGATATGTGATTGAGCATATTTCTCTGCATGAGACTTCCATAATGGTCTGTGAAGGTGAGTATCATATGCTTGACCATGTGTATGTGGGACCTCTGGTTTTTGAAACAAAGATGATGGTGATTCAGGCACAAGATGTGGTCTTCTATTGCCTCCACTATTAGGCCTCCTTTGATCCATGATGGAGTGAGTTTGTTGCAAAGGTCGATTTTCCATTATTTGAGACATGTCAAAATCATGAGGTATCTTGGCTCCACTTTGTGCCATCATCTGTAAGAAGTATTGTCTATCCCTCCTCATTATTTCCTCAACCAATCGATTGAAATGGGGATTCATAATGGATTCTTCCACATCTGCCGAATGTACAGAAAAGTTGTCCATATTGTCATTATGTGTATCATGGTTGTTTGTAGTGTCCATGTTCTCAACATTTGGAATGTTTCTATAGGCATCCATGTCAGGTAATGTAGTATGATCGGAATTAAAAAAGATATCATTGTCATACTCATAAGAACTCATGTTTGCGGACTCTTGAGCCTCTTTAGTTTCTCTCCTAGATTTTTGAAGAGGGGTTTCAACCATGAACTAGGTATTGACCAAGATGTGTGAGACTAGATGAAAAATGGAAAAAGTATGGAAGACCAAGAGTTGGATGGAATGTAAATGAATCTGTGGTGTACTTGCAATGTCCAAAGTGTAAGACCAAGTATGTATGTAGTACAGTAGGTGTGACTTCCAAAGAGAGGATAGTTTCTCTTGATGAGGTAAGTTGACCTTGACTCTAAGTAAGACCAAATGAGACCCAAAGGTGATGGACCTTGATGAGGGACCACTTAGCAAAGTGTTGTTGTATGTAGTGTGTTGACAAAGTATGATGAGGACAAGCAAGTGACCTTTTGAGTCAAGTTTAGACAAATGTGAATGCAATGTGAGGTGTAAAGCAATGGTGGACTTTGTGAGACCCAAAGATAGGTTGAATGCTAAATGAAAACCTGGAGAAATGACCTAAGAAGCTTAAGAATGTCGAAACTGACTCTGTTTGTTTGCTAGACTGTAAAAGTTTTTTCAATTCTGAACACAAACGCGCCTGTATACTTCATAGATGCGATTTTCTAACACAGACGTGGTTCTGTTTAACACAGACGTGTTTCTGAGATTTTTGCAAAATTCACTGTTGCTTCTGAAAACACAGATGCGTTTCTGCCCTTCACAGACGCGGTTATACAACACAGACGCTATTATGTCAGACACAGATGCATTTCTACAAAATTTGTGCAATTTTTTCCAATCTGTGAAGTTGTTTTGTTGTGACCAAATCTGACTGTTTGACTATTTTTTTTGTGACAAGAGGACACAGTGTTGATGAAGACCCAATGTTTGCAAGTGTCTAGACTCAAAATGACTCCAAGAAAAGTGTGTTGTTTGATGTAAAATTGTTTTGCATACACTTGAAGACACAAAAGACACAATGTTTTGCTGTTTGGTCTTGAATGTTTGAAAGTTTAAAATAAGTCAAGCACAATTCTTATGGCTGGCCAAGACAATAGTTGTTGATCCCACATGGGGTTTTACCCCCGAGGCTACGCTATTCAGAGCGGATACTTAGATGCTTGACCTCACTGACTCCACCCTCGGCACTCACTTCTCGGGCCAGCTAAGCATTAGTCCCCACGAAAACTCCCTGTGGTGAACTTTGTACCTCTACTAAGAACCGTATGTGTGTGGGCCGCTACCAGAGGTCCAACCTCCTGCCCCAACAACTAGAAGGATTTTGGCTTCTAAAACAAAAAGGTGCTAGTAAGGGCATCCACTCGTGTGGCCATACATGCGGCACTTTTAGCTCTGTAAATATAGAAGGCTCCCAGCCGGTAGGGGTTATGCCCTACAACTGATCAAATAAATTTGATCAAATGGATTAATGGGGAGACATAGTGTCGGTATGAACTAATCAACACATGTTATCCATAGTTTTCACCATGAATACAGTTGTTTATAGTGGTTCGGAAGAAGGGCCTGTTTTCATCGCTACCACTTGGGTCGTTCTCTTCTCACTAGTAGTCCTAATGACCACACGGGAAGACAGGCCCTCTAAAGATTAAACAAAAAGAGCCTATTGCTCAAGACACAAAAGACAATGATTCAATTTTAGTGCACCAATTGAAGTGTTTGCTAGTCTATGAAAACAAGGCACACAATATAAATCCAAAAACCCTCGCCAAGGACCTGCAACAAAGAGTTTCTAGTAGTTTGGATTGTTTGAAATAATCACCCCTTCCTGCAAGCACACACGTTAGGTAAATTTTAAATCCAAAAGACTTTGTGAAAATAGGGGCCTTCAACCAAACGATTTTGCTTTTAAGACAAGCTACACCAATTTCATTAGATCTGAAACCCTAAATGCAAAAACCCAAGACTAAATCAATAACTCAAAATTTGAAATCGGTGCACACAGACGCGATTACCCTCGACACAGATGCGACTTCGTGACGCAGATGCAGTTCTGTGAGACACAGATGCGGCTCCAAAATGCAGACGCGACCTCTGGACACAAACGCAGATGAAAACACCACAGACGCGACTGAGGAATGCAAACGCGATTTTTGGAACCTGCAAAAATAAAATACTGCCAATAACATAGACGCTATTCCAGATGTTGCAGACGCGCCAGAAAATCAAAAACGCGATCCGAAAGTACGCAGACGCAAAAATATCTAAATGCTGTCGAAAACGTCAGATCTGCAACTTCAAAATATAAAATCTGCAACAAGGATGTTAAATGCAAAAAGGGACAAGAGTCCCACCGGGCGTGCCAAAATGTATATGGTGAAAATGGATAACAACAATGTTGATATTGAAAGGCTAAATGAATTCAACCACAAAACCGTAGCCTAACAACAACAAAGATCCACCATAACATATGAAGATTACCTAAGACAATGCAAATAAAATGAAATCACAAAGATTATACCATCACATGTCCAATAGGGTTTGAATCTCCATTCTTCCTATCTCCATTGATCTTGCTTGATATATTTGCTCTCAGATTTTATGTGTGCACAAGAGCTCAACAAAGAACGAAATGTGGTTGCAAGTAGGATCGCATATGCCAAGTAGTCAATTGATCAAGTAGTTAGAGTGATTGATTAGGGTTGATAATGAAGGAAGCATCTCCTTATATAGAAGACACTATATGAAACAGAGGGATAAGATTGAGAGGTGTAAAAGGAGGTCGGCTATGATTAGAGGGTAGTTAGAGGAAATAATAAAATAATGAAAGGGGTAGGTAGTGTATGAATTAAGAGATGAATGACATGTGTCATGGGTAGAAAAGGTTAATGAATTAATTAAATAAATAAAGATTTATATAATTAATAGAAGAAGTGGGATCAATTAAATAAATAAGATATTTATTTAATTTAGGAAAAGGA
Organism: Cryptomeria japonica; assembly: GCF_030272615.1. Classification (NCBI taxonomy): domain Eukaryota; kingdom Viridiplantae; phylum Streptophyta; class Pinopsida; order Cupressales; family Cupressaceae; genus Cryptomeria; species Cryptomeria japonica. The sequence goes on along the minus strand of NC_081413.1, from coordinate 589,438,070 downwards.
TAATTTAAATAAATAAATGTATTTATTTAAATGAGAAATAAGGCTAGAAGAGGATAAATGAATTAATTAAATAAATAAAGATTTATTTAATTAATAGAAGAATTAGGCTTAAATAATTAAATAAATAAAATATTTATTTAATTAGACTGGACAATTTTGGGTGTCTATAGAAAGAGAAGGAGGTTAAGAACCCGAATCTTGAGAAAAGCTGCAGTATTGAGAAACTAGTTGATGAGGTTATACTGGAAGATGGCATGAGTCTACAGAAGGATCTGATAGATAAGCCTCATGGACAGATAGAACCGGATGACATAAATCTTATGGTGACAAACCAGATGAGATCTTGTGGAAAAAACAAATCAGAGTTGCAGAAGAAAGAGAGCAGTAAGCAGAGACAATATGCATATCTGAAGCAAAGGGAGAGAAACAAAGAGAGTCAAGGGTTAGACAAGTCGGTTGAGGTCCCAAAGGAGCTAAAGAAGAGGTTTGGAGATAAGGAATATGTTTGGATTAGAAATGAGCATGGGGTCTTTATCCCGAATCCTTTTCGATGTTTATGAGTTGCCTCTCATGGAACATCTCTTTGTACCTGGGGTGTTTGATGCAGGAGCATCCCCAGTCTATGAGCAATCCTGCATCAACCAAAAATATTTCCTTTCAGTTTAGTTCTTGTTCAGTTCAGCGTGCAATTTTTTATGTTCTTACTAGTAGGTGCCAGTCGTCGCTTGCTTTTCATTGCAAATCCTATTTTCGGTCTCCAGGTTGGTTCTTGTGCTTAATTCTAGATTTTTAGTCCATTTGGATCCTTTTCTGGCTAGTTATCGCTCCTAGTTTGACTATTTCTGTGTTCAAGGACAATTCTTGTGGTTACCGGTTGGTTTTCCTTCATTACCGGAGCAATTCTTGGCGTGCGGATCTATTTGGGGTCTTGTCTGATATTCTTTGGCATGTGGCTGACCTTCCTGCTGATCTGTACTTCTTGGTTGTTATTTTCTGAAAGAATTTCTTTCATTCTTAGGGCCAACCTAGTTACATGTTTCATTTTCCTGCACTGGTAAATGCAATCTTTTGTGACTGACCCAGATATGTTCCAGAGGGTATATATATGGTATCATGTAATCATTTGTAAGACAGAGGACGTAGAAATCAGAATAAGGATTGAGATTCGTGTTTAGTGATCCAGTTGACTCTAAGAGTTCCAGATGGATTGTAAATTTGGTTTGTAGCCTGCATGGAACTTGTTGACTACCGAATGTTCTAAGATGATTGTATGATGATAACCAGTTGGTTTTCAGAGGTTCTAAGACAATAATATGATCTATTTCTGTAATCTTTCTATGTTTTCTTGTTGCTTTCGTTGTGTTACTCTTGCTGCATAAGCCGATCAATTCTCTTTTGAGGGTTTTATCGGTTATGACTGCATCACTTTCTCTGTTTTTGTTGTTGTTTAGATGTTGTTTAGACTCTGGTTTAACTCTGTTTAAATGTTTTGATGGATTTGGGTTTCGGGTCCTTGTAAAACCCATTTATCTTAATAAAAAACATAAGAATTTGACTTTTGAATTTCAAGAGTGTAGGGTTTAGATCTACACCCATATAAATCACTTAGGTCAATTCAACAAATATGGATCTAATCTAGGGTGATGAATAATACATCTACAAATGAAGAATAAAAATTTGAGCATTTTGATAGATGTGATCAGGTTATGGGATTTAGTTCGTACATAATGAAAAAAAACATGAAATAAATTAACATAATATACTGAGAAAAAATAAATTTTAAACTTTAAAAGTGAAGGGTTCATATCCATGCCCAAAGAAGTGACTTAAGGTAACATCATACCCATGAATCTAATATAATCTACCCCATGCTGTTTTCACTAAAGTGTAGAGGGGAAAATGTGTATAAAATGATCTAGGATTATTAAATAATTACAATTAAATAGCAATCAATTAACCTAATTTACATAATTTAAACTGATAATTGAGATTCATAAAATTTAAATACATGAATTTTTTTTTAAAGAATTCTTTATTCACGTTTCTGAATCAATACATCTTTATTCTATAATTTTGTGTGTTTTCCTTGACCTGCTAATTTAAATACTCTGCAAACTTGGACTCGTGTATGGATATGAACCTATGATTTGCAGAGATGATACTGTATATCTTCATACCCTTCAACTCATTTTGCCTTGCTATTTCATATATAAAACAGTAAATTGATGATGAACTTAATCCCGATACAACTTTAATATATTCATTTAATGATAGTGGGGCGATGAAGCTTCTGCAACAGTTTGAACAGAGATATTTTGATAAATATCTGTTCTCCAAACCAAACATTCAAAACATGCGATGTGCCTCATGACTTTCATGGCATTCAAAATATCTCAATAAATATCTGTTCTCTAAACCAAACATTCAAAACATGCGGCGTGCCTCAAGACTTTCTAGAGGATCTTTTCTGTGTGGCTGCGTAAGCCAAAAAGTCCGCATTCCTTTAACATTGTTTCAAGTTGCTAAGACGAAGATCAGCTAACTATAAATTCACATATCTTAAATCTAGCGATAATGGTACAGCAAGTCAATACAGATAACCATTTTCCTATCAGATAATTCAAATTCTGTCATATCAAATTGATGATCCTAATCTGAAAAAGCAGCCGGTCCTTGTCACGTACATTTGAAATTTGCTCACATATATGAATTTTAATGAGACTGGGGCCAGGAAGCTTCTAAAACAGTTTTGAAAAGAAATAAATAATGAAAATGGGTTGTAAACATTCAAACCTATGACGTGCCCTATCTTTTGTTTTCTGTGTGCATTCAATTCCTTTTGTTACCAGGAAAGTCCAATTCCTTTAGTTCATACGAATGGATGTACCTCTTGTTCTTCAGGCTATAAATACCATGCATTCCCTCATACACCACACCACAATCCACCCCAAAGAAAGGAAGCGTTTCTAGGAGGATTTGTACTAGAAATCTTAAGATAAAGAGAGATGGTGGCCGGAAGCTTCAGTATTGAAATAGAGTCTCCAGTGGAGGCAAAAAGGCTGTGGAAAGCAACTCTGGACACCCACAACTTATTGCCAAAGCAAGCTCCAGGACTCATATCAGGCATTACGCTTCTTCAAGGTGATGGAGGAGTTGGCACCATTCGACATGTTAAGTTCACTCCAGGTAACATTTTTGGTTTCACTCTAAACTTGCATCATTTTGAAGATATTGTTTTTGATAAGATAATTGCTTTTCGATGGAGTTATGAATCGAAAGAGATAAGTTATATTATAGATAATGTCATTATATGAAATCGTTGTTGCAGCCAACAAAGATTTTAGCTATGTGAAAGAGAAAGTGGACTTAATTGATGAGGCCAACATGGTTTATGGTTTCAGCCATGTGGAAGGAGGAGTGTTGGGGAAAAAAGTGGCCTCGGTAAGTTACAAGATTAAATACACCCCCAAACCAGGGGGTGGATGCATTACAACCTATAGCTGCAACTATGATAGCCTCCCTGGTGTTCCCCATGATGAAGCCAAAATTGAGGAGATCAAGGCCAATAGCACTGGTTTGTTCAAGCAGGTGGAGGAATATCTTATTGCCAATCCCACTTTATACTGTTGAAATCATCATGATCTCCCTCTTTCTCAATGGCAGTAGCGCCACTTGCTCAATAAAAACGTATGTGTATCTCATAGTGATAAAGATTTCTCTCATGGTAATAGTGCCAGTTAAATCTAGGTCAATAAGAATGTGTCAAAGAGTGACACTTGAGTATTCAATTATGATCGTGTCAAGTAATTTTTAAATATAAATATATAGCTTGCCTTATAATCTTTATAGAGTAGACGTGGAGAAATTAAATTAAATTAAATTTTTCACTTTTAGTATAGATTATATAATTTCATATGGTTAATATTTATTAGAATTTAATTTTGTTTTAAAATATGAAATGATTTGCATTCAAAAAATTAAAATAAAATAAAAGTTTCTTTTAAATCTAATTTTAAAAATATAAAATGATTTATATGAAAAAAATAGAAATTTCAGATTTAAAAATATAGACATCTCTGCATTCCTGATGATCTCCTTAACTCTAATGTCGAGAGGCTTAAGAAGCATGTGATGATCATAAAATTTGCTGGGATTTGGCTAATGATGGATAAGATTACGGCATAGATAGGGGCAAATTGGGTTGGCCTCTCTCCAGATGTAATTGTTTTAAGCCCTAGGGCTTTTGCATATTGCCTTTAAGTCTGATTTTGAAAGGGATAATGTTTTGAAGAGAGCACCCTGGTTTATGGGCAGTGCGGGGCTGTAATTCAGGACATGGATGTCGGGCTTCGATCCACGATTGGAGAATATCAAGAAAGTTATTTGGATATGGATGTTTAAGTTGTCGAAGGAGTTGAGGTCAGATGAGATCTTCAAGGTTATTTGCAATTCACTTGGAACTTATTTCTAATGCTCTGATCCAATTCTCCCAAGGCGTATGATGTGCTGGTGGTTTGAGAAGACCGCTGCAAACTGTTGATGTAGTGGAAGAATGGCCACGGTGTAAGTTTTGGGAGGACACTGGTAGGGAAGAGGAGGAGATGGGAAAAGGCGATTTGATGCAGATAAAGGAGAATTACTTCATAAGTTGCACTTAAATGGGTTGTCAGGGTAAAAAGTATATGTATACATCTAGTAAAAGTATGACCTTTTTAGGGTTGGCCTATTCATATTTAGGTATTTTTATTATTTTATTTCATTATATTATTGATACATACATGTGTCCTCATCATTCAAGATATCTACTATGTGTATACTTGTAACTTTCTCAAATATTTGTCAAGTGAGTTCATAACTGTTGTGCTTTCGAGAGTTAGTTAGAGTTTTACTCCCTACTTCTCACCTCCTCATCCTTACCTATATATGCAAGGTTGATCATTGTATTATATATTCTTCATTTTGTATATGGTATACATTCTATTTAACTTCATTGTTCACTTGTTGAAGGTTATCAGCTCATGCTTTCAAACCTTGGTGAATTCCAACAAACAAATCATCTCTACCTCATTGCTAAAATCTAAATATCAACCATTCAAATCTCAACCTTCTATTCAAGTTAAATCTTTACCATTCACTTACAATCCCCTCAAGCACCTATATTTGTGCATTCAATCCCTCCATGCAAGACAAGTCGATCTCAACCCCTCATCTCATTATTCTATCTCATTTATCCAATTGCATTCTCCTTGAGCCTCCACTTTCTTGTATCTCCTTCCCCAATGCAAACTAAATTTATCCAAACATTCTATCAACTTGATCTAATCACATGCATCCACTTGAATCCTTCTCATCTTTGCTCACATGTAATAAATACTAGTCATACAATATAAGACCTAACCTTTACCATCCATATCTTAAGCTAAATATATATAAAACCCCATTTCAAAAGCACAATGTATTAGTCAAGGTGCTTCAAAGTTCATAGGTACATGTTGCCAACTTGGGATCTCTCCTGATAAGAATAAATCTCACTTACCCATGATCCTTCATCCACATCAGATAACACATCATAAAGTCATGTAGGTATGATGGAGTTTATTACAATATTTTTTTATTATCTATAGGCCTACATTTCCTTCATCAAAGGCTTAGTTTAGTTTAAATTTGACATTTTTTTGTTTCAATGTATTCCCCCTTCTTTTCATCCAAAACCAGTTATATAGGCTCTACACACATATATTTAACGAGGGTCATTGTTATACACTATGTCATAAGACTCTTACAATTTTAGGCATGTGGCATCCTCTAGGTGTATTGGGTGTTATTGGGGATGAGGGGTTCAAGTGTCATAGATAGGATACTAGTCACATGGGGAGAGGATGAAAGAACGTACTAATTTATTTTTTATAAGTGCATATAGGAGACATTATAGGATGATCCCATAGAGATATATTCGGTTGGATAAAATATTCATTACATATTAGGATAATACGATGATATAGATAGCACTATGGTTACAAGGTGACACATATATAGATTGTTTTCATTATTATCAAGGATTTAGATAGCTTGGTATTTCGTGGGGGTCCCTCCTTAGCCTTAAATTTATAGGGCACATTTGCATTCACCTATTTCATTAGGAGAGGTAGGAATTCCATTTTTCTCTCTTCATGCTATGAAATAATTAAAATAAATGTACTACATCTTCTTCACACAAATAACTCTAAGGTAACTAATTATATCACTATTATGAAATAAATTCATGGAGTAGCATAATGAGCTAAGACTAATCATAGATAGTTATAAAAACAAATATCTCAAATGATTATAGAAAATAAATTAAAATAAACAAGATATTTATATTTATAATTGATGATGAAAAAGTGATCTGCTAGATGTTAGGAACTAATTCACTAGTGCTTATTTTTTTAGGGCTGACTTAGATAATTATATTCAATTACAAATACTTAGTATACTTCATTCTAGTCACCTCCATGAGCGTGGATTTAATATCTATATTCATGGACCTAATCTTTGGTGTAGAACTAAACTATTATGCATTTACCTAAACAAATAGGAGATGCATTTATGTAATTAAATTGACTGGAAACTATTTGATATCTACTTGTAAAGATAGGTGATGTTCAAAAAATATATTAATGTCATGTTCTCCCTAGTTATACCCCTAATGAATCAACTTTATAGTTCTAAGAGAAATAATTAAGGGCAACAAGAAAGCATGTAGTGATCCTAGCATGATGTACTCTATTACAAATACTACTAGACTCCTTTATTATTTTCTAAAGAATTAGAATCCAGATGTGCTCAATGAGAATTCCCTAGGATGTCTTGGATTATTTTCAATTGAATGAATGAGTGTCATTAAATGCAAATAATAATAACACAAATTAACCTAGAATGCATTAAGTCAACCCATAAAAAACTCATAATTTTTTTTTAACAACATAATAATTTGACTTTTGAATTTTAAAAGCATAAGGTTTAGATATATACTCATAGAAATCACTTAGGTGAATTCAACACATATGGATCTAATGTAGGGTGATGATTAATACATATACAAATGAAGAATAAAAATTGCGCATTACTGATGGAAGGGACTGGGTTATGGGATTTCATGAGCTAAATTTATGCATATATATGCCCCTTGTAAGCTAATTATTATATTTATGGAACTCTAATCAACTAGTTGTGCATACATAATGGAAAAAGAACATGAAATTATGTAACTTTTATTAATAAAATAAATCAACAATATGCAATAAGTAAGCTCATAATGGTTAGTGAATGTCTCAATATGGTAAGAATTTAAATTTTAAACTTTAAAAGTGAAGGGTTCAAACCCATGCCCAAATAAGTGACTCAAGAATATTGTACCTATGAATCTAATGTAATTAACTTCATGTTGAATTAAATAATATGTAGAGGGAATAATATCTTTTTATAAAATTCTCAAGGATTATTAAATAAATAAAACCAAATAGAAATCAATTAACCTAATTTACATTATATTTAATACTGTCAATCGAGCTTCACAAAATTTAAATGCATGAGAAATTAAATAAATCAAGTACATAGATACAAGTAGATCTAATTTTTTAAAGAAGTCTTTAATCAAGTTTCTTGAATCAATGCATCATTATTGTATAATTTTGTGTGTTTTCCATGAATTAGCTATTTAATTGTACACTTTATTTATTTTAAAACCTCATGTACAAACTTGAACTTGTGTATGGATATCAACCTATGATTTCAAGAGATGAGTACTATAAATCTTCATAACCTTCAACTCATTTTGCCTTCTATTTCATATATAAATTTGATAAGTATAGACAATGTTTATAAACACCTTTAAGGAATATACTAAATCACTAGGTTCATCTTCAACTTAAACCCCTAATGGAATGACTTTACAAACCTATATGAAAATATTGAGGATAGCAAGCAAGAATGCAATTATCCTAGGATGATGTTATACTAAAGCAATATACTAGGAATCAAACCCATGCTTTTTCTCTCCAATTATGTTATATAGATATAGATGCTTGATAATTCATTCTAATTAGGGTTGGTCTCAAAATACACCATCGTAGAATTTAATGTAATTCACACTTGGCACATAAAAACTAGTGATATTGTAGGTTTCTTTTTTTTTGAATTTTGAATAATTTTAGAAATATAATGTAATTCAAATATGTAGGCACAAAATTGATCTAGATCACTTATACATTTGTGCCCCTAAAGAAAATTAGTGAGTGATAAAATAAAGGCATGAGATGGATGTATGGGGATGCATAATGTCAAGGTCAAGGATGGAAAATGTTATTTTCCAACTTTTGTACAAAAAATATTATTTATACACCAATCAATACATTTAATGATAACTTAATCATTGCTATTCCAAACCATTTTACACACTAATTTATATATTAAAAAAAATTAATCATTATAAACCTAAAACATGAAAGAAAAGAATATAAATATATACTTTTCATGATTACATGCATAAAATGCAATAAATTATTTAAATTAAAAAAAAAACTAAATTGAAGATAAAATTAAACATTTTTTTTGGATAAAAAATAGAGCCTCTACTTCTATTTATATTTATATTTTTTAAAAACAATTACAAATATTTAAAAAATTTCCATGAGTATTTGAGTATGATATAGGCAAAGATATACATCCTATGTAAGATCATATGTAGATAATTACAATGATATAAATGTAGAAGGGGAAAGAGTAAACCACAACGAAAGGCCTTTGACAACCTCTCGAGGACTTACTCAATCTATCTCTCCACTCAAGATAAGCACAAAGCCTAATAGTTGTCAAGTGCAAGTAGATCACAAAGTTTTGATCACAGAATCTAAAAGGGTAAGGCATGGAGATCTTTTGGTGACCTCTACTAACTCTTTTCCCAAGGATGCATGTGGGGGTATTGATGAAAGCGTGGCATGTTGGTGTCCCATACAAATAGAGTACAGAGCGCCATGCTAGAAAATGCATAATGACAAGTTATGGATTTTAATGCATTTAAGTGCATGATAAATGCATAATAGAAATTAAACTAACTACAAGTAAGGAATAAAAACATAAGGGAAAGGAATACGATGATACATTGTGTCCACAAATGAAGTCTCTAGAAAAAATATCTCTTCTCAAACACCTACACAGAAAATAGAGAGACACAAATGATGGGGTTATTTTTGAGAGGTCCATCATAGTTAGACCCCTATTTCACTGTTACCACCTCCACAAACAACCAAGATAGATAATGGATAGATTGATGAATAAGATATAAAGTAAATATGATAATAGATATGCTATAATGATAAATAAAATGATAAAAGAAAGAGGAAAGAAAATCTTCTTCTACACCCAAAAACTAGAGAGCTTGTTTGACAGAAGAAACACAAAATCCCCTTGAAGCATGAAATGGTGGTGTTGATAGAGTCCCAATAATGAAGTAATGAATAGATCCAAGAGAAAGATTCAAATTGCAAGAGAGAAAAAAGACGTGTGAGAATGCTTCAAAGATTGCTAAAGAGATTCATTAGTGTTAAGGATTGCAAGAGAGAGCCATACGAAGCCTAGAAAGGCTAGAAAAGAAACCCATAAATGAATTCAACATCGATGTGTGATGTAGGAGGTTTTACAACCTCTGCCAATCACATACGTAATGTTCCAAAGGCCACCTTCAGTCTACATTTTCTCGAGATGGTAGCACAACGCATAGACGTCTCTGCACTACATAGGTGTCCATGAGTTAGATATTCAAGAAAGTTGAAAGAAGGATAAAATAAAGGGCGACAAGGCAAGCCAAGAAAAAAAGCGAACATGTAGCATTGTAAATTGTACACCCTTAATTGGGTGGTATAATTTCACTCTTAGGTTAGCACCCGCCTTAGTGTCTTTGCATCTTGCATTTCAAATTCTCTTTAAGCATTTAATTAATTAAAAGTCTTCTTTCATCACCCTACACATCATAAAATTGGCCCCTTAACCCTAAGTGTGACCCTTTTTATTTTATTTCTCCAATTAATTAATTGGCAAAAAGTTGGCCAGACTAGGTAGCTAGCTACCCGGTCCTGACTTTTTCTGCCCGAATTTCAGGGGCATATTTTGGCAGTATTTTAATGTTTAAATCCAATAAATTGGTGAAAAATATCATTTTTAGGTTGGCCTATGACTCAAAACAAAGCCAGGGTTTCATACATATAGCCTTTCCTTTTCTCATTTGAAGGATCCATCTACAAGAAATTGAAGGAGCCACTTATGAAGTGAAAGTGCGGGTTATGTGGACTCTATAATCAGAAAATCAAGCATCAATCAAGCCCTCATCAATCATCTTCAACATCAATTAGGATCTTTGAAGATATTGAAGAATAATAGGAGACACCAACTGTTGATTGGCTTGTACCTCTCCCTTAGGGTTTGGTATGGTTTCATGTGTTGATAATTGACACTCATCCAGTGGTTATTGATGCTTGATTAATGGTTTAGGGTTGTCATTGATGGTAGTTATCTTCTTGTTATTCTTACCTGATAATCATGGATGTTGATATTTGGAAGTAGGCATTAACCAGTAGTTAGTTAACTGGTATTTCAGGTTGAACAGAGTAGTTTTGGTCCAGAAGCTATCCGGTGGTTGCGGTGTTATGAATCGTACATGGGATGATAGGGCTGACATAGAGACATCATTTTATCATTGATTTGGTGATCTGGTCAAGCAGACTCATGATTATACGTTACATCATCAAGCCGACTTGATAAATGATTATTTTGTGATTGCGGATGTATAAGTCCGGTGTTGAAGATCTTTTTGGTGTGTGGTATGAGTGATATGCGAAAGAGTGGTGATAGAGAATCCTTTGTAGTGCAATTTTTCCTGTGTATTCTTGATCTAGTAGCTAACTGAGATAGGAAACAGAGCAGAGTAGCAGCGCAAATATAGTCAGAGATGTGGCGCTTAACTGGCACTCATCGAGGCATTGCTAGATGCTCTTTTTGAGTTCTTTCATTATATTTCATCACTGTAATTGATCAGTAAGGAAGTGAGCCTTCTGGGGTTGTAGCCGTTATTGTAATTTAGTAGTGAGCTCTAAGTAGTGTGCCTGATTGCTTGTGCATTTCTCCTCATGTAATATTTTTTTGCTACACGCCATAGTGGAATAATATTGTGGGTTCAAATCTCATGGTGGTTTTTCCCGTTTGGGTTTCCACATAAAAAATCTTGGTGTTATGATTTTGTGGTTGGTTGTTTTGAGTTTCTGTATTTCAGTTTCATGCTTATGCTTCTAGCGGTTTAAAGTTATATTAGAAAATATGGTAACCGGTAGAACATTGATTCATCCCCCCCCTCTTAGTGTTCCTTGATTCCAACAATTGGTATCAGAGAAAATAATGACTCTAAATGATCAGATCTTTGTAGCAGATTCATAATAATCCTTTTTAGATTTACATTCATGCTTTAGATCCATTAGTCTATTTGTGATTTGAAGCATTTACATTTACATTTAGAAGCATTTAGGGTTTTCGCTCCAAAGTGAAGGGTAGAACTCTAGGCTTTCTTTCATGTTTATTTAGGATCTTGCATACACACAAGATTCTTGCACACACATTTTCAATATATTATCAGCTATTTGTGGAAGTGGAAACGACCAAAATAAGGGGTTTGACTAAGGCAAAACCCTATATAGCCACCTAGACACCATTTTTCATGTTGTAGGTGCAGGTATAGGAATCTGGTGAACACACGATCTTTAGAACCGATAGAGCAAAAGACCTAGTTTCAGAATTTGATCTTAGTCTTTAGGGACCAAGGCATAGTGCCTTGGTCCTCTGAGGTTTGGATCATTCTTTGGCAATTTTGCATCTCTGAGTCTCAAGGTCTTAGATCTAGAAGTTCATCCCTCTATTTCATCAAGGACCAGGGCATGACACCTTGGTCCTACTCAATCAACCCCCAATTTTAGTGCCAAGTACACATCAAAATTCCCCTTCCTGCTTTGTGCTTAGTTTCTTAGTTTCAGTTCAGTTAGATTCTGCATTTTTTAGTATATACCTGCTTCCTTGTTTGTCTCCTAGCATAGTTGATCATTGCATTATATTTTGCACATCACCTCTATATTACAAAAAAGGAATAGAAACCCTAAGAGATATTCCTTGACTCTCTCTTTCTCTCACAAGAAGTAGTCAAAGTGATATATCTCCCAAGGCTCTTTCATAGTCCAATGTGTGGAGGAAAGTGGGCTTAGGTCGTAAACTACCCAATCCCACTTTTTGACTTCACAAAACAAAATTTGAAGAAGTTCTCCAATCAGCTTAAAGTGAAGTCACTTTGGTAGTGTGGAATTACACAAGGTGCAATTTACGATGTTACATTTGCCCCCGCTTTAGGCACTTTTGTAGCGTGGAATTGTAGAGGGTGTAATTTATGATGTTAAATTTTCCCCTACTTTAGACGAGCATATCATTATTATGAAATGCTTGAGCTAAAGTAGAGAGAGTTAAAAAGTTTTACCAAGATATGAAGGGGAAGAGAATCCTCTAGCCATGTGTATTTTTCACTAGGGAAGAGTCCTAAACCTTCATGATACAGCTAGGTTGTTTCATCATAAACATGTTAGACCACAAATAATTAAAATTGATACAAAAACGATATGATCAAACATAGACATAGTGATTACCGAGAAAAATATTTTGCTAGTATGGGTAGCAAGTTGTGCTATAATAGATAGTCATAAAATAGGGTGATCAAAGATCAATTAGATAGTGGTTTGGGCCCCATGAAGGCTTTAGATACAAGATATAGTATGAGATTACTAGATACTTGTAGATACTATGACAAGCATGATGCAAATGTAGATATGTAGGATTGTAAAGATATGATAGCCCCCCTAGAATGGTATCCATTAGATCCATGTCATTCTAAGGAAGAAAAGATGTTGTGTCACTTCAACATAGCAATTTGTTTCTTTAGAATGCCACCTTGCAACAGATGACACATGATACCCACAACATCAACAAATATACAAAGAGACAAGGGGATCAAATAGTTTGGCATTAAAAGAAATCACAATAATAATAGTAAATGATGCATATAGTTTCATATGAGTTACACATCATGATCTCAAAGTTTCTAGATCTGAAGAAGATACATGAAAAAAAATATAAAAAAATCCCAGTCAATATGGAAGATATCCTAAATGGCCTAAATGATTTACATCATCCTTGACTGTTGAAAATTAAGACACAACAAATAAAAGAAGGATGATTAACAAATAAAATCAAGTCACAACATACAATCCCTTATTTCCAAGCACCTACAAGGTGACTTGGGTCCTCCAGGAGAACACAAACATATAAAGACAATCATCACACACTATTTCCAAGTACCTACAGAGTAACTTGGGTCCTCCAGAGGGGCACAAACATATAAATAAAGCATGAGGGAATAAAGGAAGGCACGCTCTAATATACAAGATAAGAACGGTATTGTCATATTAGTCACCCAAAATCATATAATTGTCCTCCCAATATTGATCATCAGGAAGGGAGGATGAGCCCAAAGAGGGACAACTGTGAGGGAAGCACCAAGAACTTCATGAGAAGAAAGAATTAAGGATGGTGTAGCTTCTAGATTCCCATCCTGGAGATACTAAGAGGCAAGTGTCTATGTAAAGAGAATAGACAACATCAAGGTATCCTCTTTAGAATCAAACAAATCCTCCTCAATAGAAGAGGTAGGTCACTCAATTGGAGGCAATAAAATAAGAGTTGCACTGCCAACCTCGAGAAGACGAATAGAGACAAACTCCAAAGAAGATGGAACTTAAATAACACAGACAAATATAGACAAGAAAAGAAACACTAAAATAGACAAAAAAATAGATAAATAATTCGTCAAAGCTAGCTTCCAATGATGAAACTTAGGAATGGGGCCATGATCAAACTTTCCCTTAGATTTTTGTGGAGGTGAATGCCTCCAATCAACCACATTGGATTTAAGTTCCCCAAGAATGCCCTAATAAAGGTGAGGTTACAAAGCAAGCAAAGTATAAAATGTCACATCGAACACAACCTATGTATGCAACATGTCAATGAGCTCAAAAAATGGAGGGATATCAAGCAAGGAAGTTATAAGGGGTGGCTCCAAGGAGGGAGAAATGAAAACCTATACTCATTTGGGGGTAGACTAATCAATGATCACAGGAGCAACTGACAACAACACAAAAGACAAAGTGGGTGTAGATACAATTGAAGAAACACGATCAGGAGAAAGCATGAAAATAGTAGGAGCAAGAGTGGACACTAATGACTCACCCTCAACCCTTCAGGTGGCCACACATTCCATGGCCATCACCCACCAATGACGCTTACGCTCACACACAAGATAGTTCTGGCATAAATGGGGACCAGGTATAGAGGTATGAGAAGGCTCAACAACATCCAAGTCTATGGGAGAGGCCTCCTAAGATGTTTTTGGTGAAGGAGAAGGATCAATCAATGATCCATGAGGTGTTGCTAAAATGGGCTCTATAGGTGCAGCCATAGGCACCCTTTTTTTTCTCTAGGAGTAGTCAGAGGAACATGGGATACCCTTTGAGGTTGTGATGTAGGAGCTCTAGAGGTGATAAAAGATCTTGGGGTTAAGGCCTAACCTTACTGTTCTGGATTGGACAATGGATATCTTCAATGATTACAATCTTGAAGGGCGGTGGGATATCTACACCAACAATGCAAGTGCCTTTCCATTACCTGCACTAGGTGAAAACACAGGAACGATAGACATTGTTGGGGGTTGTGTAGTCCTAGGAAAGCAAGGAGCTCTACTCAAAGAACAGGTCTATCCTAAGCCCCTAATAAAGGAGAAAATGGTACAATCTATTGAGATATAGGATTAGATAGGGAAGGAGGATTGAAAATTGATGCAAGAGGAGGTAAAGAGACTATAGTCTAAATTGACTTAGAAGACAACTCCCTCATTTTTGTTGGAATCAAGGATCACTGAGAGGGGGGTGAATCAGTGATCTACTGGAAAATAATTTTTTTGATTTAATCTCGAACCACCAGAAGAAAATGAAAGGAAGTAAAATGCAGAAACATAAGATGATCAACCAAAAAATCATAACACTAGGATTTTTACATGGAAACCCAGAAAGGGAAAAACCACGGTGGGATTGGAACCCACACTATTCATATACTATGATCAAGAGTACACAAATATTACATAAGGGGAATGCACATGCATTCAGGCACATTGCCTAGAACTAAAGGTTCAATTACAATATGGATGTCTCACTAACTTACAGATCAATGACAATGATTACTACAATAAATGAACTCCAAAATAACATCAAACAATGCCTAGATGAGTTCCGGTTAAGTGCATAAAATCTGACTGTACCACATCTGCAACGGTGCTTTGTTTTTCTTCTTAGTCAGATACTGAATCAAGAATGCGCACGTGAAACTGTACCAAAAACTGTTTCTCAATCACAACTTTCTAAAAACAACATACAACAAGATCTTCTCCATCGGTCTTATATATCCGCAAAAACAAAATAAACAATTATCAGGTCGACCAAGTACAATATGCAATATAATGTGTAACTGGGTGTCGACTCAAACCAGATCACCAAAACATATGCATATCCATCAAATGCTGTCAAAATGATTTTTACAAGTCGGCCCAATCATCCCATGCGTGAGTCTCACCATCGCAATCACCACAACACTTCCGGACCAAAATTGCACTACTTATCCTGAAATATCGGTTGTCTGGTACTAGATCACATTCACTTTCGGATATCAAAATCCACGATAATTGGATAAAATTTACAAGAATATTTTCCATCAATGACAATCCTAGACCATTATTCATGCATCAATATCCACCAGATGAGTGTCAATTGTCAACAATCTCCCCCTTTGGCATTGATGGCAACATTTGTGAAAAATGACTAAGTGTTGAAATAACTTGGATACCGAATCAAAATTGATAAGACTCCCCCTTAGATCAAAATATTAAAAACTTGTATCATTCTGCTCATTTTTCACTCTACTCTCCCCCTTTGACAACAATGCCAAAGATGGGGCGTTGGACCAAAGCTTATATATAGGGGTACATACCGGATACTCTATATGTATACTTGAAGATATCTACAAAAATGGTCTTCAAAAATCCTAAGTGAGTATCCCAACCACTCTTCAAGTTATCCAAAATTGTGATGAAGGCACTGAAAACATAGGCATATATCTCTACATTCTTCAATTCAGATGGAACGGGTTGAGCCATTGTCTTCAAACAATTAACTTTATTGCTCAACATGGTATCCATCCGAGGATCAACAAGGTTTCGTAGCTCACCAACTCGTCTTAGAATTCTCTCCTTTTCTGAATTTAGGCTTGAGATTTGATTTGTTAGAGCCATTACCCGACCTTCAACGCTTCTAGAAAGGGCAACATTATAATCAAATGAATGAGATATATTATCAAGTTTTCCCTGGAAAATACTTATCTTCTTATCTATATTTGAGGTGAACTTGGATAGTGAAAGGCATGTCTTGTATATCTTTCCTCCTTCACTCAAAGCCTTAGAGATGGTTTGCAGTCCTTTATTTAATATGACTCTCTCATCCTCAATCATCTTTTAGAATTTTTGCATTCTCACTTCCTTTAATTTTTCCAAAACCTTCTTGGTGGTTGCCTTCTCCAGCGATTCAAAATTGGTACTAATGTTGTTGATCAACTATGAGAGCTTACTAGAGGGGTTAGAATTTAGATCTAGTTGTACTTCCAGTACCACCTTCTACAAAATACCTATAGACAACTCAATTAACTTCTTATACTCATTCTCAGATTTCACCAAGTCTTGACTAGCTTGAGCCTAGACTTCTGTAGCTACCATTAGCCTTTCTGTCAGGGACATCTGCCCAATATCAAGAGGTTTATCAAAATTAATGGAAATATGCGAGAGTATTCTTTTCCCTTTGTCCTTAGGAGTTTCAATTATCGTGACTACTGAGACATTGACAGTTATCTGCTCTCCCTTGTCATGTACCTTGCCCTGTTCCTTATCCTTCTCTTCCTCTTCATTTCCTACAACTAGTTGTTGCTCAGTAATAACTTCTTCTTTATCCTTTACTTGTGCACCAATGTCTCCACATGGTGCATTATCATCCTTAGGATTCTCTTGGACCTCTTCACCTTTCATCTCCACTATCTCCTGATGATGGATCAGAGGATTTTAAATGTCTGTAGCATCAAGCATTGAGTGGGTCTGGTCTACCATATGAGAGGTATCATCCTTATGAGATTCATCATCATTAATTGGCACCTGATTGTTCTTTAAGAATCTTTTTCATATGTTTTTAGTTTCTTTTCTCACTTCTTCAACTCTGCCAACCATAAGCCTGTTTACTCTATTTTTGCTTCTGAATTCTTTCCTGTTGGCCAACTCCATAAGTCTATCAACCTCTTCTTGAGATATGCAAGCATTGATGTTTATCAATTCATGCTCCTTCATTTCTTTATCTAATCTTCTTGCTATTAGCCTCGTAGCATCAAAAATATTATACAAAGCTTTGGCAATACTATGTTCTAGCTCACTTAATGACTTGGTGAAGTTATACAGATGAAACACAACAACTTCCTTAGGTTCCCTTTGCCCATTTTCATCAAAATCATCATAGTATACACTGATATTTTTAAGATTTCCATCCTTAACTATTTCATCAATTAGTTATTTTGTAGTTAATATAGGAATGATGGTGTATTTACCTTCCACCTTGTCAGATTCAAGGTCCTTATCAATTTTCATCCTTACCCATCTTCCTCTTTTAGCCTTGTCAATTAGAGAGGGTTTAGATTGTGCTTTCTTGCTTGGCTGAGGACCACCGAACTGCAGTTTCCTAATCAACCTTACAAATTCACCTTTCTTATTTTCTTTTTTCTCTTCCTCTTCAGACTCAGTCTCAAAAGCAACAGGAGATACAACTACATAGGTTATTTTTCGCTTTTATTTCTGCTTCAACACACCTTTTCTGGATGATCTTTGAGTTGTAAATGACTTCACTGAAGTAGAAGAAGTCTTAGTCTCCTTAGGCTTAGCTTGGGATGGAATCGGTTCAGTCTTAGGCTTATTACATTCAAACTCTACTTTCTCCTTAGCCTTCCTAATAGCTTCTTTGGTGAACCCCATCTTCTTTGCCACTGCCACTGCCATTTTTGTTACTTTTCTCTTTCTTTCCAGCTGAGTGAACTTGTGCAACTCCAAATCCTTTTCTTTGAATGTGCCAAATTTTTCTTCTGAAGGGAAACAATTTTCTCAAAAGGTGTTGAGCATAGGCTCCAAGAGATTGAGCATCAACCTCATAGTCCATTGGCATTATCCATACTGTTCTAGGCTCTACCACCTCCGTATGGCACTGGTCTTTATCCACCATAAAACAAATAGAGTCTGCATATATGTCTACTACCTCCTTAGGGATCCTTACTTTGTTCTTCATTTTGCCTTGGAAGATTTTAAAGAAGCTCCATAGGGTAGCTATCTGATTTTCTCTGTTTCCCAATCTCTGTAGACCTTGTTTGATCTGAGAGGGTCTTGGTAATTTATAAGCCCATTGGACTCTACCTGTTCCAGGGATCTCATTCATGAAGTATAGTGCAAGACAAATAATAAGAGAACCAAATTTGAAGACATTCTTCTTGTCAGTTTTGATCTTTTTCTAATTGCTTAGGAGTTCTTCAAGAAGAACTGTGCACAAATCATACTGTATATCCTCTTTTACAATATGATACGCTGCATAAATTGCAATATCAGAGACAGAATTCAGTCTGCTAGAATGATAGAATTTATAGCCAATGATCATGGATGCAAATCTCACATCATGTTCCAAGATATCATCAATGGTCATAGATCTGTTATCAAATTGAGCACCAGTTAGCTTTGTAATAGTAGGGTTTGTTACCTTTCTCAGATTAGGTTTCTCACCAGTTTGATTCAAGAAAGTGACTGCATGAATGGTCTTCTTGGTTATCTTGTAAGGTCTATCCAACCATTTAAATTCATCGTGCACATGGCTCAGAATGTACCTCACCCATTCATCCTCATCGAATGTCTGAAAGTGAACAAACTGTGTGAAACCCTTCCTCTATAACTCAACATATTCCGGTTTGGGATTTCTAACTTATCCATTATATGGTCAATATACAAGGTTAGGATATCCTTATTTCCGATATCCTCAATTGAATAGTGAATATATGCCCTCACATCATCAACATGCAAAACTCCATAAGGAACAGATGAAAAGGTACCATTGGGATCATCCTCAATAGACTTAAAAGGATGTCTTTTAAATTGTGTTCTTTCTCTCTCAGAAGCTTCTACTACAAAGGGTGTATCAACTGAAGAAGACACTATTTCAAGAAATTTAGGGTTCAAACGCTTCGATAAATACCTTTTTATCTTTCGGATGCACAATAATTCCTTGTCAGATAAATTCAAGCCTTCTAAATGCCTAGAAATTTGTTTCTCCTCGCTCTATAGTGTCAGCACTTTTTTTGCAATGTGATAAATGATTCGTATTTTGCCCTTTTTAACTTAGCAAACCCTAATTTTAAGTTGAAATAAATGCCACTGTAAAGTTCAACCGGATGTCCTGTTCAGCATACTCTAATCAACTGGATGTCAAGATCGACATGAAGAATTTCAGATAATCATCTCCAAGCATTTGCAATCAACCTTGATCGATCATAGATCTCTCTAGGGGGTTCTGCAAGATTGTGCATGAAGATTCCACCCCTTAAGGCCGAAAGCCTTAGTTACCAGATGAAGATCCTGCATCGAATTCAGATGCAAATCCACTGTCTATCTTGGATTCATCGTTTCTAACCCACATCTTCTCATTCTTGTTCTTGATCTCTTTTACCTTTGCTTTGGCTTTCTCATCTGATTTACCTTTGTTTACTAGATCATTGTTCTTGCTTCTTAAATACTTTGCAATGTGATGGTTTTGTTTCATGCATGACAAACAAAATTTCTCTGCATAGGTATGAAATTCATCTTATTTGGTCTTATCCTACACTGGTTAGAGATATGTCCAAACATCCCACAAGCATAACATCTCTTATTCTGAAAATTATTCATTACTGCTCTGCACATGTTTGACTTGTGACCAAAATTATTGCATATGAAGCACTGACTAGTAAAGGTAGGACCATTGTTCATATTATTCATTCCATTATTCATCCCACTTCTGCATTGATTCGCCATATGACCAAATTTATTGCAAGTAAAATATCTACCATTGATTTTATGGGCGTTAGGTTGTCTTACTAGAGGATTCTTGCTCTTCTTATGATTAGGTTTTGCATTGCCTTGTCTAGATTCAGAGGTTTCTCCCTTCTCAAATCCAAGTCTTCGCATGTCCTTTCCATGTCTCTTACTTTCCAGCATCTCATCAAGCCTTGCTGAGCTAGCATTGAATTTGCCTTAGTATTCATTACTGTAGCAAGTTAATCTCTTAGGGGAACAATCTATCTTTCAAGTTCTTGACCATTATTCCATGATTGTGTCAACTCAAGCTTCAATTGATCATTCTCATAGGTAAGCCTGAAGCATTCATCTACTCTATCCTTCAATGATTGAGTCAAACTTTCTCCATTCTTCTTTCAGTCTTCAATCTCCTTAGATAGCTTCATCACAATGGATTGCATCTCATTCTTTGATACAACATTCTCTTTAGCAAGGTTGTCACATTCATCAGCTTTGTCCAAATTTTCCATGCTTTGATCTTCTTTCTCCTTCATCTTGTCCATCAACTCTCTCCTCTTGTCCCTTGAAGTGTTCACTTGATGTTTTAAATCATTAATGAAATCTTCAGCTACATTCAGGTTTCTATTTAAGGAACTTATTTCTTTTCTTGTTGCATCAAGATCCTCAAGTGCCACACAAAGCTGTCTCTGAAACCTGGAATGCATTGATTCAATCTCCCAGACCTTCCTCAAGCGGTTAGGCTTCCTAAGAGGAAATAGGCTCTGATACCAATTGTTGGAATCAAGGATCACTAAGAGGGGGGGTGAATCAATGATCTATCGGCAAACAAATTTTCTGACTTAATCTAAAACCACCAGAAGCAAATGCAAAAACATAAGATGATCAACCACAAAATCATAACACTAGGATTTTTATGTGGAAACTGAAAAAGAGAAAAACCACAGTGGGATAGCAACCCACAATATTCATATATTGTGATTAGGAGTACATAAATATTACATAAGGGGAATGCACATGCATTTAGACACACTGCTTAGAACCAAAGTTTCATTTACAATATGGAAGTCTCACTGACTTATAGATCAATTACAATGATTAATACAATAAATGAACTCCAAAATAGCATCAAAATATGCCAGGATGAGTTTCGATTAAGTGCATAACATCTGACCATACCACCTCTGCAACTCTGCTCTATTCTACTTCTCAGTCAACTACCAGAATAATAATGCACACGTAAAACTACGCCAAGACTATTTCTCGATAACAACTCACTAAAACCAACATACAAAAAAATCTTCTCCATCGATCTTATATATCCGCAATCACAAAATAAATAATTATTAGGTCAGCCAAGCACAATATGCAATGTAACGTGTAACTAGGTGTCGGCTCAGACTAGATCACTAAAACATATGCGGATCCATCAAATGATGTCAAATTTTTTTTACATGTCAGCCCTATCATCCCATGCACGAGTCTCACCACTGCAATCACCGTAACACTTCCAAACCAAAAGTGCAATGCTTATCCTTAAATATCGATTGTCTACCACCAGATCACATTCACATTCGGATATCAAAATCTATGATTACTAGATAGGATATCCAAGGAGAGTTGCCATCAATGACAACCCTAGACCATTATTCACATATCAGTATCCACTAAGTGAGTGTCAATTGCCAACAATATTATATTTATAGTAAGCTTTATATAGAAAATATTCATGGGGAAGTGTAGGCCCAATCGAAGCAGGCTAAAAATGATCTAATAAAAATCCCCCATGGATAACCAACAACCAATATCGAGTGTCTTGGATGACATGCACTATGCCCTCATGAGGGAACTTCCAGCACTTATGAATGATTGAGGGGGTTACTTTCATACAGATCAGCCAAGGGATACCTAACATAATAGGTCTAACTCAAGAATGATAATGAAGGTTCTCAATACTACCTTGATTCCGATAAGGACCGTCAAGGTAGTGCCACCAAAAGGAGGAATGGACAACCCATCATGTGTACAAACAAAGGCATGACACTCTTCAAATCTCGTTCTATGTAAGTCATTGATGAATAGAGCCTCATCCATGATGACATCAACTCAACATGTGGGATCAACCATCACACTTGTAGTAGTTTGACTGTTTATCTTAGCCGAGATGTACAAAGGAGTAGGCTCCCTACTATAAGGAGTATCTAGAGGTGTTAAGGATATGTCATTAGTCTTTGTCCTCTAGCTAGGGGGTGAGGTCAGAGTGATAGTAACCATGTTAATATACAGGCCATCACTCGACGCAGGGTCCGATGATGCAGAATACTTAGTCTAGAGTTTCTCCTAACAAAAATCCCAGAGACCATCTGGGTCATAAAGCTCATAGATGAACTCTACAACACTTCAATAACTCTAAAAGACTGCAAACAATGAATCCAACAGAAATAACAGTTTAAGAAAACTATTAAATTATTCTGAAATAAATTAAATAAACAAAAGACAAGCATAAAAGTATGACATGTTGGCATCCCATTTGGATAGAGTATGAAGTGTTGCACAGAAAATGCAAAATGACAAGTTATAAGTTTTAGTGCGTTTTAAGTGCAATAAATGCATAACAGAAATCAAACTATCTACAAGTAAGGAATAAAAAGACAAGGGAAAGGAAGCACATGATACAACGAGTCCATAAGTGAAGTCTCCAACAAAGATAACTCTTCTCAACAACCTACACACAAAACAGAGAAACAAAAATGTTGGGGCTGTTGTTTAGAGGTTTTCCATAGTCAGACACCCATTTTAGTGTTCTCGAACAACCACGATAGATAATGGATAAATTAATAAATAAGATACAAATTAACTAAGATAACAGATATGTTATGGAGATAAATAAAATGATAAAAGCAAGAGGGAAGAAACTCCCCTTCTACACCAAAAAAGTAAGTGGAGATATTTTTGGAGAGAAGAAGAATGAAATCCCCTTTAAGCACGAAATGGTCCAGCAGTGATGAAGTCCCAAGAAGGAAGTAATGAAGAGAGCCAAGAGAAAGCTTCAAAATGTGAGGGAGAAAAAAATGTCTAATGCTTCAAAGATTGTTATAGAGCTTCATTAGAGTGTTAAGGATTGTTAGAGATTGCAAGAGAGAGGCAAATGAAGCCTAGAAAGGCTAGAAGACAAACTAAAAATGAATCTGACATCGATGCACACTGTAGGAGGCGCTATAACCTCTACCAATCATACGCGTAATTCTACAACATACACCTTAGGTCTGCATTTTCGTGAGACGCTAGCAGTATATGCAGACATTTTTCCTGGTGCACAAGTGTCCACGAGTCAGACAGTCAATAGAGTCAAACAAAGGACAAAAGGAAGGGTGACAAGGCAAGCCAAGTGGACAAGCAGATAAAAGCTATATAAGTTCTCCAACCGAGTTAAAGCAAAGGTGCTTATGTAATGTGTAATTACACGAAATGCAATTTACAATATTATAATAAACAAAACCAAAGATTTAAATCCAATGCCTAAATACTGATAGAAAGTTCATTACCCAAAAAACGAAAAGAATAAGTAGTAACTGCAGTTAGCTTTGAACACCTAAGGTGCCATCTTCAATTTCCATTCTTGCTGCATGTTGACAAGGACATGGTGAATGAGCTTTGTGGTTGAGGAGGATGATGGCCCGACAAACAAGAAGACATTTGTCACAAAATACATCACCGAGTTCTTCTTTATGAGCTCTTAATGCTTTTGACAAGATCCTTTCATCTTACTCACACAAAGCTCTTTTCATGGTGATGTAAACCGCAAAGAACCCCATTTTCTTCTTTAAATCTAAATACTTCAAGAGTTTGCGAGCTTCTGCATTACCAGAATGGATATTGTAATCCTTAACTGCATTGTAGAACGTTATACCTAGACTGAGGGAGTCTTTGACATACTCAACCGCTAATTGAAAAACAAGCCCATAAGCTTGAAGTAGGTCCATAGCATTCGAACTACAGCAAGAAACCACCTGTGAGAGAAAGAGAAGCCGCGAGGAAGAGGTTTGGAGAATATCTTTCCCCACAACTAGTTGGATAGCGCATTCCACCCTGTTGCCATTAAAAGCAAAAATCAAGCCTAAAACCTCTAAGTCAATACTCCAAGACTTAAGGTATTCATTCAGAATATGAGGAATTGCAATTTGAGTGTTTAGAGCCTTGAACTCCATCAACAAAAAATCAGATGGCAAAGAGAAGAAAAAGGAAGTAGGTGATGAAAACCAAGAGAAAAATGAGCTATATAGGATGTCGAAAAATGGCACATGTAACAAGGGTGGCAAGAGTCCCAAAAAAATCATGGGAACGCAAGACGACATAGAGTTGCAACATAGGATGCATTAGAAGATGCTAGAGGTGTGAAGCGAATCCAAGGGAGGTATAGATTTCAAGATGTCAAGAAAGGGAAATTTCTCATTCAAATATAAAACACTCATGAGAGGGACTGTGTAATTGATATACGTCATCAATGCACATTACTTCTACCAAAGCTTGCATGAAGAATGAAGAATGAAGATTGAAATTACCTACAAGTTGCAAAAGGACACAATCTAATGCATGATGAAATAAAGATAAAATTATTATGTTAACTATTGTTGACAATAACATCACATAAAATATTTATAATAATAATAATCATATTAAAAATTTACTTTTAAATTTTGAGGATTTAGATTCATAGATTTTAAAATAATTTTGGGATGTTTTCATGATTTATTTTATTAATGATATAGATGTCTTCATGTTAAATATTATTTTATCCTTATGAATGTATTTTCTATTATTTAAAATATAAATAATTTATTATTTATAAATCTAATTTATTTTTTAATAGTATATATTTA
This sequence comes from Cryptomeria japonica, assembly GCF_030272615.1. Classification (NCBI taxonomy): domain Eukaryota; kingdom Viridiplantae; phylum Streptophyta; class Pinopsida; order Cupressales; family Cupressaceae; genus Cryptomeria; species Cryptomeria japonica. The sequence continues at coordinate 589,412,888 of NC_081413.1, read as the reverse complement.
ATAATCAAATTAATCTATAAATAAAGCACAATGAACTATTAGAAAAAGATAAGTCCTGAATTGGAATACCAAACTATATATGAATAATAAGGTTTCATATTAAAAGTCATTTTTAATAACATTACATATATGTACATAAACAAATATTATTATTAGTTTATAAAAAAAAATTTATTAGTTTAGAAATGAAGAAAGCTAGGGGTCTCACTAGGAGTGAGCACACTCAACCAAAAAAACTAACTGTAAAAAAGGAATAAAAACCAGATGACTAAAAAAACTAACTAGAACAAAAAACAAAAGTAAAAACTAAAGAAACAGACAAATAGAGACCAAAAGGAACCCAAACCACCCACCAAAGGCACAAATTGATGGCCTACCTTGTGGGGGGTTTTATTGCTTTGGCAGTCTTGGCTCAACAATTTCATCTTCTTTGCACATATTATTTGAGAGAAAAACTAATTAGAGAGTAATGAAGCCGCAAATAGATCATTATAGATCACTACCACTCTGGTCACAAATGATATGAGATGGTTACCACTGTCACATGAAAACCAATCTTGAATTTAATCTTTTTGACACAAATAATTTTGTCACTAATACAATTCATGACAAATTTGACATTGAAACTCAACTTGTAGGATGCCCCGACAAAACGGATGTAACTATTCTAAATGACTGACTCGACTGAATGATGAAATTAAAAGCTATGATGGTGCCGCCTAATTGGTTCTGACATATCAATCCTCTTCTTTTTCCTCTGCAGTGTCAATGCCAGCTGTTGAGGCCGCACTTACGTGACACACTTTGTTGCCTACATTTCGTGTGGGTGGTTGGTCTTCACCAACACAGTGACGACATATCCAGCTCCTCCAACATTGTTGATCCAAGAAAAGTTAAACGAATTCCTCCATTCCTGTATATTTAACTAGAGAAAGAAATTCTATTAAACTGCACAAAAATAATGGTGCTCACAATTAAACACATAGACCTCAATGAGTTTTGTGATCCATTGATTCTACTCTCGACTACCTCATGCACAGGATTCATCATCAAAGGAAAGGCGAAGAACAAATTGAGATAGCACATGAGTTGCACTAGATCATTGAAGGTGAGCACTAACTTCTGGATAAACTTCCACACCACTGGGTGTGCTTTGTCAAGCACCAAAGCAACATTCTTCAGATGGTTCGATACTTGTTTCGTCTATCACAGTCTCACGTGAGTGGGATTCCACCAACTTGTCCAGGCAAGAATATCAATCTGAGCCAAGGAAAAATTGTTAGCCACGACATGCCACCATAAATGAAGCTGGTTCAATCAATAAAGAAACCCATCGATGCATCTTGGAGCAGTGATCTGGATAATAGGCGCCTTGCAATAATCATAACTCAATAATCAAATTGAGTTAAAAATGGAACCGTTTAAATCACACAAATTAAGCTTATATTTCTAAACATAAAAGTGTTAAACACTCTGAATTAATTGATATTTTCTAAGTTTAATATGTTGCTTAAGGTGTGTGCTCACACTAATAATACATTTCTAGACTTAAAAATGTTACACAGTCAAAATTGAAAAATATTCTCTAAACTTAATATATTGCTTAATATGTGGTTTAAGACTGACACCCAAAAATATAAAATGAACCAGTCAATATAGGCTATGAACCAGGGATTTGATAAGTGTGATGAATGCACCACACCACGGGCCTGGTCTCACAAAATCCAACGTAGGATTGACAATAGAATAGAACCTGGAGCTTAGAAACAAATGGAGAGGGCCGATCTAGATCAACAAATTTAGCCTCTGTGAATTCACAGAGACCACCGCCAAGCAATGCAAATCGAATCACATTCAACCAGAATTACTCCTCCACAAAAAATTGATGTCCGAAAAATCAATCACATGGCTATCAACCACAAACAATAAGTGACTCCTCTAGCAAATACTGATCATAATGCCACCAAATTGCCCAGCTCGACAGGAGGAACGGGCCTGTGATTGAATTTTAATTGCCGATTTTGTTGCAGGCCTGAAGGACTTATATCCATGAGTTAATAAGATCTGGTCACCATTAAAGATGTAACACAACGATCCAGCCTATGCTACGATGAAGAGGAAGAAGCCAGTGATGGAGACTTGGAGCTTCTAATTGTCCAACCAATATACATGCACCTCGCGTACAAAAAATGCCAATGAAATACACACATCATTTAACGTGTTGCGCATATTAAATAAAAATATCAATCCACCAGCCTGTATGATAAGCTATAGAAAAAAGAACATGGCAGGTTGACAAATCTTAAACGATCTTGGGATTGAGAAGTTGTGATAGAGAAATAATGTGCAGTAAGAGCTGGCCCAAGGATAGACTCTGAAAATAAATCAAGAAGAGAGCAACACAGGAATGTTCAAGCTTTTGTACCATGAGAGAAAAACTAATTATCTAGACTAATGAAGCTACAAATAAGTTAACACAAAATAATACGTGCTTCTTTATCTTTTCATTCAATACATTTACATATACATAGGATTTCTATTTTCTACATTTTAGGAAACTTCCTGTAACTACCTACTAAAGATATGAGTTGTTTCAACAACTCATAATACACACAAACAAACAAATCACAACCAAATAATAAATAACCTATGGAAATGATCTTATATCAACAACACCCATAACAAACTTATCAGATTGTTATTTTATGCATCCTATGATGCAATATTCCTAACATCTATGTGAATACTAATTTCCAACATTTTCAGATGACATAGTAGGGGACTCTAGGGTAACCTGCACCCTTGAAATGGTCTGCTTCATCAAAAAGGCCGAAGACAACTCAATGTGATGTCTCTTGTTCTCCTATCTTCTATTAAATTTCTCTTGCATAGACTGAAGAGAGGTTAAATTCTTCCTAGCCATTTCCTCATTGAGAGTCATCATATCCTCCAACTTCCTTTTGAGGGTCATTTGGTTGCCTTGTATCTCCTCAATGACTTTGGCCATCTCACACCTATCCTCATTCTGATTCACCTTCATACTAAGCTCCTTGATTTACTCTTCCACAACTTCCGACTTCTCCAACTTGTTTGCCAAATAATTAGCTACCAACCAAACTTTTTGGTCTTTTTCATCCATTCCCTAGCTAGATGCTCTGGTGTCCACCTCAACAAAATACTCTAACTTGTCAATATTCTTCTTTGCCACATTGAATTGAGAAAGGAACCAATGTATAATGGCTTCTTGTTTGTTGTACCCATCAAAAAGCTCATTCACCTTCTCAGAAAGCACAAGCAAGTCCTATTTATGTGGGGAATTGACAAGGTGGGGGGTAGAGGAGCCCAATGAGGGTGTGGAAGAGGTGACATAATTCTCTCTAGGGTCATCCAGAGTCCATTCAACATCAGTGGACCTAGAGGATGTAGTGTCCTTGGAAGTAGGGGCCTCATACTCTAACACATCAAACACAAAGATTTCAGGTGGCTAGGCCTTTAACTTATTTTTAGCAGACCATCTAGGGTTAATACAATTAGGAGTGCCTTTTTATAGGGGGCATTGGTGCGAGTACCCTTATAGACAAAGTTTTTTTTATAACTGAACAATTAGGACCATAGGATTAGAGGGATGGCCAGAGTGGTCTATGGAAGGCCCACAAGTAAGGGACAAGGCCAGATGGAAATCATACAATATCAAGGTAAGCCCTTGATGAAAGGGAAGAGCATTTTTGGCATTAGAAATAGCAACCAACCAAGAAATAGATGAGAAAATTCAATAAGGAAATTTCATCTTCACTGCATACCTGAGGTGGTTGAGCATTGAAAAAGATAAGAGTGAAATTATTCTCGGGGTAGGGTAGCCCCCTTGCAGACACTTAGTTGGTCTTCTCTGTTGAACCCACTTTGGAGACGGGCCACCTTCTCTCATGGCTTGAGGAATCTTGCAATATTAACCTTGTAGTTCCATTTAGGTTTCTTAAGGAACATCACAGCTTCCACAATAATACTAATCACAACCACAATAGACTCCATAGAAATAGTAAAAACCACACCACCAATTTTGACTTCACCCTCATTCCATAAATCTAAATTATTCTTGAGAGGGTAGGGCTAAAACCCTTCATGCCCTTGATGTAAGACATCATATTACCTCTCGCAACGTTCCTCTAGAGAGCTTCATTTTGCTTCAATTTGTCACAATTGTTTAGTTTAGTTTGTATGAGGTCATCACCCATGGTTAAGCCTTCCACAGTGAAACTAGTAACAATGGTCGAGAGAACTTAGAAAATTAGGATTGGGTAAATGTTGATTATAGATAGTTTTAGGGGAAACAATACTTTTACCGACTTTAAAAAGCACACTCCAAAAAAATAAATGATTGAAGTATAGAATGACCCAGATGGCAATCTAAAAGGCAATCTTTATATTTTTATGCATCATTGGGATTACTATATGCTTGTAACATGGACGAGTGCACCAAGATGAGGGACCAAAAAGTTGCTAAATTTTTTTTTGGCCCCCATTAGGTACTTTGGCACATGCCTTATTTGGCATGCGCCAAATGTTAAATTTTTTATAAAAACAAAAAATCTTATTTCATTGTTTATTTTTTCTACACAAGCCACCAGCTTTGGTTGAGTTTTTTGACCTCTAGACTGCGCACACTAAAAGAAGACCATGTTTTTTCTCTAGAGGTGTGAGACCATCATCAAAATGACACCATGACATTGAGGGGTTCAAAGAAGTATGTATTTTTTATTCTTTACTCTCAATTTTTGTTTATATTATGGATTAAATTAGGTTTTAAAATCAAAATTTGTTTTAAATTTCAAGAATTGAGTTCATCCATCTGAGAATATTGAAAACCCATCATCACCTCCTCATCAAGAGCCTTTTGAAGAAGAGGCACAACCAACCCCTCCTTCAATTCCTAGACATCCCTCAAGAACACAAGAAAACATATTAGAGTAAATTGAAAACAACAAAAAACAACTTGAGAAGTTGATCAATAAGCTTAAAGATCCCATATAAGTTTAGTGAGTGGTCAATTTAATATGTGGTCCAACAAAAGAGAAGGAAAAAAACAATTTTATGTAAACAAGTTATCATATGCTAAAGTAAAGAAAAAGACAATAAATAAAGTTGACTTGTGTCTGGGTGAACCCACAATAGTGGGTTACACTTTTTTGGACAAAATAATTCCACTCTTTTGTCCAAAATCATTTTTTACCCAAGTTCTATCAAAAGTCACTTTTGATCAAAAGCAAAAATCGCTTTTGATCGAAAATATTTTACGGGTAGCTTTCGATTGAATATACGTTTCGATCAAGGGTCATTTTTTTAAAAATTAATATTTAAAGGGGTTCGATCGAACCCCTTTGTTTAGGGTATTTTTTTAATAAAATCCCGAAAAATCCCTAATTGTCATTTTCGATAGTTAGGGACAAATTTTGGGACAACGATGCCAGTGAACCCCACCATCGAACCTTTGAACTAGGTTGGGGTTTTTTGGTGATTTTTATGTAATATTTCATTCTCTATTAGATTTTAATCATTTTTTTTTGTGTATATACATATATATATATATATATATATATATATATATATATATATATATATGTATATATACATGCATATATGTATATTCACACACACACACACACACACACATATATATTTGTAGCTATGTCTGTGTATATATGTATATATATACATATGTACATATATGTATATATACATATATACATATATATGTCATTATGTGTGTGAATATATTTATATATATACACACACATATGTGTGTGTGTGTGTGTGTTTTAATGTTTTATGTTTAATGTTAGGAAAAAATGTATTTACATGTATGTTATATGTTGTTTATGTTTGATTTAAAATATTATATGTTGATTAGAAAAAGTTGAAATTATTGCTATATATATGTTAATGTTTTATTTTTTAATGTTTCATGTTAGAAAAATTTGTATTTACATGTATACATTATTTTATGTTGATGTTTTATGTTTGATTTAAAAAATGTTATAATATGTTGATTAGAAAAAGTTGAAATTATTAGTTATTTTAAATCAAACATAAAATATTAATTTAATCTCTTTATTAAACTAAATCAAATTAGACATAAAACATTAAAAACATAAAATATATATTTATTTAAGAGACTTTAACTTTTTTTACATTAACTAGATCATTCAATAATTATTTTGTAATTATCAAAACATGAAATATAGAGAACTTACCAAGGAAAGAACTGCCAATTAACCAGACAAATCTTTGTTAAAATGCGACCTCTTCAAAATTGTATATTCTCATCATATTATCCTTGATTTAAACCACTTGAGACTTAAAGATATCCTTAAAAACTTATGTTTTGATCATTTTCCTTAAATTTATCAACTCACAGGTCTTCTCTCTCTCTCTCTCTCTCTCTCTCTCTCTCTCTCTCTCTCTCTCTCTCTCTCTCTCTCTCTCTCTCTCTCTCTCTCACACACACACACACACACACACACACACACACATACACACACACACACACACACACAAGATGGACTCTCTCTCTAAACTTGTCTCTCTCTATCTCTCTCTTTGGATAGCGCCCCTTAAGACTCTCTCTCTCTCTCTCTCTCCCCAAATAATATTATCTTTCTCTTTCTCTTTTTTCTCCCTCCTCATAAGACTCTTTGTTTCTCTTTCTTTGTATTTGTCCCTTCCCTTAAGACTCTCTCTCTCATGTGCATACATTTAATACTCATGTCACACATGTTTAAATTTATACATGATTTATGAATGTTTAAGTTTGATGCATGCACATGTACATTTACATATTGACATATGTATGCTATGTTCTCACATGTGTACACTCAATGTATTATTGATTTCTTTTAGAACTTACTAGATCTTATGTTTAGAATAAAACTAAATTGATCATTTTAATGGACCATACAAATTTAAATATTAGATCTTAGAATTGTTTTGAGTACATGTATGTAGCAATTTTGTCTAAGTCAATGTTCATGTGACATTAAATTATCCTTCTGGAATACCAGATCTATATATTATCATCACTAACATAAAAGTGATATTCTTTCTTGATGACCTGTGCTTCAAATATACTTTCAACACCATCCACATCTAATTGTGCATGTCGATAACACACCTGGACCATAATAGTGATCTTCTCTAAAGGTAATATTTTGATTGAATTTGTTTTTGATGAACAAAAGAGTAATTTTCGGCAAAGTTGACAATTGATAAAATTGTTCCAGGTGGGAAAGTGTCTCTAAGTGTTTGGAACTATTGTGCTTGCCACTTATAAAAAAAAAGAGTGATGTATATAGCATTGAATCAATTTGCGAAAATTTCCATAAAGGTTCCAAGAGGTATCTCCTCTTCAACGTATTCTAACCTTGTGGATTATTTCCCGAATTTTGTTTCAAACTTTATGTATTTGTAACTCTTACATTTTACCATCCTTGTCATGTCGGTATCTTCATTTCTCAAAGGGAATTTAGCCAAACTACCACAAGTTTCACATTTTCCATTTATGCAATTTATTTGACCTCTTGCATTATCATATGATTTGTCACATAAAATGGATGTTATAAACAGACTTGGCCATTTAGGTGGAGCATTTTCAAAACCAACACTTTCTTCTATCATATTTCAAAACGCTTGATATTATAGATCAAATTCAATATGATAACGACAACAACAAGTTTCAAAATCTTTGTTTATCTTCACATAATAGGGCTTTAATATTTCAAACATTGTTTGTCTAATCTTTATGTTTGGATTTGAATTACAAAATGAAAAATACAATTCATGTTGCGTGGTGTCCAACCAATGTTTTGTATGTAGAAGATATTCATTAGGCCCAACCCTATGTTTGATGACATCTCTACTATTTGATGAAGGATGTGTGTGATCATTCCAAAATGTAGTGACCAGGTTCCTAACTCCATCTTCAATCCTATCAGAATGAGGAGCTCTACACATTATTGCCCAATTGCCTTCCAATGTACTATCATCCAAATTCTTTCTCCTTTTCACATAATGCGATATTGTCTTCCTTATATATCCAATCTCAAATGAAAGTGAGGAGATTTATTTTTTGTGACATGTTTTTATTTGCAATAGATGTCAATATCTCTCTTCTTGAAATGACCTTATCCATAGATCTGGATTGTTTCCCAATTGAACCCAAACCACCCTTAACACTTTCAACAATATCTTTCTGTAGGTTGGAAAATTTCATCTTCTTCAATGTAGTATCTACACCCAAAAATGCTAATGGCTATTTTAACTCATTATTAAGAAGTTGAATTGATAATAGTTGGGATTTTTCAAGTGTATCAAGATTCTCAAACTGAGCAAATATTTTCTTTGACTTTTTATTTAATGTCCTCTTATTAGTGTGTGCAGGTTGTTCAACATAATATCTCATTTTCTCGACATTCATTTCTATTAAATGATCTAAGCTTGTGTAATTAATTTTTCTCTTTATAGATTGAGCTAGATCCATATTCTCATTCATACCAGTAGTCGGAAGCAATATTGACCCTTCTCCAGCTTCCATTGCTTGAAATTGTTGCCCCTTGTCCAACATTTTCTTGAGCTTCATCGTGTTGAGCTTGGGATGACCCTTTTTCAACTTTGGTAGTTTGAGCTTCAACTTTTTCTTGTGCGTGACCTACATAAAGAGAGTATTAGAGAAATAGATAGAGAGACTAAACATATTTTATCACCCAACTATTAAGAAGATTAAAAGGAGTTCAAGATAGAGAGAGAGAGAGAGAATTAAAGATGTGCATACTTGTTTGAACTTGGGTTGACTCTTATCCAACTTGTGTAGTAGGAGCATCCACTTGATCTTGTGCTTGACCTATAAGGAGAGTATGAGAGAAAGTATGAGATAGAGAGAGATTTATAGAGAGGGAGAGGGTATTAAGAGGGGAGAGAGAGTGTGTGTCTTAAGGGGATAGAGAGAGAGAGAGGGAGAGAGAGAGGGAAAGTGTGTGTGTCTTAAGAGAAGTCTTAAGGGGATATATAGAGAGAGAGTGTGTGTCTTAAGGGGATAAAGAGAGAGAGAGAGAGAGAGAGAGAGAGAGAGAGAGAGAGTTTGAAGGGGAGTCTTAAGGGTAGAGAGAGATAGAGTAAGGTCCTAATATGACATAATAGGTCCTATTATATTTTAATAGTGTCTATTATGTCATATTAGGACCTATTATGTCATATTAGGACCTATTATGTCATATTAGGACCTATTATGTCATAATAGGTCATATTATGTCATAATAGAACCTAAAAGGACATAATAGGACCTAGTATGACATAATAGGTCCCAATATGACATAATAAGACCTATTATGACATAATAGGTCCTAATATGACATAATAGGTCCTATTATGACATATTAGGATCTATTATGTCATAATAGCTCCTATTATATCACAATAGGACCTATAATGACATAATCTAGGACGTATTATGTCATATTAGGACCTATTATGTCATAATAGCTCGTATTATGTCATGATAGGACCTATTATGACATAATAGGTCCTATTATGTTGTAATGGGACCTATTATGTTGTATTAGGACATATTATGTCTTAATATGTCCTATTATGACATAATAGGTTGTATTATCACATAATAGGACCTATTATGACACAATAGGTCCTAATATGATATAATAGGACTAGGTATTATGACATAATAGGCCCTAATATGACATAATAGGTCCTATTATGTCAACATAGGTCATATTATCATATAATAGGTCCTAATATGACATAATAGGACCTATTATGTGATTTTAGGACTATGACATAATAGGTCCTACTATGACATAATAGGTCCTATTATGACATAATAGGACCTATTATGTCACAATAGGTCCTAATATCACGTAATAGGTCCTAGGGGGAGTCTTAAGGGGATATGGAGAGAGAGAGAGAGAGAGAGAGAGAGAGAGAGAGAGAGAGAGAGAGAGAGAGAGAGTGAGGTCCTAATATGACATAATTAGGTCTTATTATGTCATATTAGAACCTATTATGTCATAATAGGTCATATTATGTCTTATTAGGTCATATTATGTCCTATTAGGTCATAATAGGACCTAATAGGACATAATATGACCTATTATGACATAATAGGTTCTAATATGACATAATATGTTCTAATATGACATAATAAGACCTAAATTATGACATAATAGGTCCTAGATTATGTGATTATAGGTCCTATTATGACATAATAGGTCCTAATATTTTGTAATAGGACCTATTATGTCATGATATGTCATATTATATCATGATACGACATATTATGTGATATTCTAGGGCCTATTATGACATAATAGGACCTATTATAGCATAATAGGACCTAATAGGACCTATTATAGCATAATAGGACCTAATAGGACCTAATAGGTCCTAATATATCACATAATAGGTCCTATCATTACAATATATGACCTATCCTGACATAATATGACCTATCTTGTTGGCAATTAACACTGAATTGGTTGGTTTAACTATGTTGTCATTGATGGCAACATGGTATTTTGTTCCAGCTTCATGTTGTGGTTTAGTTGTGTACTAACAGGTACTTCACAGACACTACATAGACACTGACACCGACAGGATAGAAGGATTTCTTTGGTTATCGGCAATGCAGGCCGACATGGTTTAGAGTATGGTTATTGGTATTGGAGGCTGACATCTCTTGGATCCGACATCAACAATCATTTTTGTTATTCATGTATTTATGTTATCTAGCTAACATGTAATTTGATATTGTAATAATCTTTGTAAGATGACATAAGGCATGATAAGTTGTATAGGGTATACAGGTCAGTTGGATTAGATCATTTTGATATCATCATGGTAATGAAAATGTAATGAACATGTGGATGTGATATGATGTGAAATATATCAGAGAGACTATGTATGTGAGGATATTTTTGTAAGGGTTATTCCAGTAAAGGATTTAGAGTTTCAGACTGGAACAAGTAGGGCTTAACTAGAACTCTATTCTAGCATAGAAGATGCTATCTATTGCAGTTCAAATCTTCTCCACATTGTAGTCTAGATTTATATGTAGTCAGTGAGGCTCCTTTTGTGATTTAGTAGTGTGCTCTAGGTTGTAAGCCTTCCTACAAGTGCAGGTCTCTTATATTTTGTAATATCTCTTCATATGGCCAATAAATTGATATCATGGGTCACAAATCCCACCTTGGTTTTTCCTCTTTGAGGTTTTCCACATATAATTCTATGTGTTATGGTTCTCATTTATGTGATTGGCTTATTGGTTGTTGTACTTCTTTCAATTTTGCATGTATCGGTAATACTGGTTGGTGTATTCATGTTCTAATAAGGTTAAAATTGGACTTCCTAGTATAACACTGATTCACCCCCCCCCTCCTCTCCCCCCTTATTGGATTCCAACAATTTGTATTAGAGCCTTATGCCTTGGAGGAAGTTTAACAGCTTGAGGAAGATCCTGAATCCAGAATCCATAGACATGGGTTTGGAGAAGCAACTTGAGATGGAACTTGAAGGTTATGATGTTGAAAGATTGAAGAACTTAAAGCTACAAGATGAATTAAATTCTTCTAAGGAATTGATTCTTGTCCTATAGGAGAGGCTATCATCTGTTCAAGCTAAGAGGAAGAAAATTTTGCAAAATCAGGATGATGAAGACAAAGGCGCACTTAAGGAACAATGTCAGAAATTAAGTTAGGAGAACATGGTTATGAGCAATGAAATGCAAGCTATAACTATGAGAATGTCTAAGGAGATTGAGGAGTGGAAGAAAAAGGAAGAAAATCTTGTATTCCCGAAGAACAAATTTGAAGAATGTGGTAGGTTGGTTCATGAGAATGATATGTTGAGAACTAATTTAGTACAATCCCATAGTAATGAATAAGAACTTGAGAGATAAATGATAATTTTGAGAGAAGATCTAACTACAACAAGTGAGTATAATGAAAATTTCAAGATTAGTTCAACACATCTAGATGAGTTGTTGAAGAGACAAAGGCAGATTGGAGATTCTAGTGGACTTGGATTTGAGCAAGGATAGAGTGTTGGTACTGCTAATGAAGATAAAAACCATAAGACACTGGTAAGGCAATTTAATGCTTATAAATTTAATGGTAGATGTTTGATTTGCAATAGATTCAGTCACATGGTTAGGAAATGAAGAAACAAAGCAAATCAGAAGCCTGATTATGCTCCCGATAAATATTCTAAATGTAATAAGTATGGTCATAAGATAGAAGATTGCAGAATGAATGTTAAATGCTATGCATGTGGAAATTTTGGACATATGGCTAATCAGTGCAGGTCAAGAAATTATACTAGTTTTAGAAAAACAATTCAAAAGAACAATGTTACATATTATGCATGTAATGAGGTGGGACATATTGCTAAATTCTGTAGAAGTAGAAATCCACTGGTTGGTGATGGAGGATCAAATGTGAAAGGGAAAGAAAAGGTTAGTGAAATCCGGCAAGATTATATTCAAAGATGGCTCAAGAAGACTAAAGAACAATTAGCAAATGGAAATGAACCAGTTACTTATCCGATAGAGGAGGTTGCTCCTGCATCGACAGGTAGCTCATTCGGTAACTAAGGTAGATGCCTTAGGGGTAGACAAAATTCATGAAGATACTGCATTTACCTCGGGAAGAGGTTATAGAAGATGTTACAGACATTGGAGATGCTTATCCGACATGGATATGTTCTGTTCGATGTCCAGTATCTTTTAGCGTCAGTCATTGATGTCAATGAAAGATTAGGGTTTTTCTTGGAGGATAAAAGGTCGAATTCACTTCATTTTTTTATCACCTTGCATCCAGAGCGATTTCAGTATGATTAAGAGTGATTCTGATTGATCAAAAGCTATTCAATGTGATCAGATATCTTCTTGGGCTATTTCACCAATGACTGGAAGAATTTATTAAGGGTTTCATTGGAAGCGATTAACAGATATTTATCTTTAAACATGGAAGTAGGATCATTCGACTGTAGTAGAAGTCAAGGACCACCCTAGGCCAATTTTCAAGCTGTATCCATATGTGGCTACCCTGGAAGATTCGGTTGGAGCATTTTCCCATGTTCTGGAGGGAATTGTTTATGTTCAAGATGTTAAGGAATACATACATTGTCACATTGAGGATTTGGGGACATCTGATATAAAGAGCATGAACATGAGAGAGCTTATGGGAGATTCTAGAAAAATCAAACTGACATACAAGAACATTGAAGACTTAGGGTTTAGCGGCATTCTGGACATTCGAGAATTCAAAGATGAAATAATTAGGTATGTTTTGAGAAGAGTAAATGGGGAGTTTATCTGGATGGATAGACCTTACAAGGTCACCAAGGAAGCCATTAGGGAAATCACTAGTTTACCATAGGTTGGGCAACATCCAGACAAGAAGGTTTCTAATGATTATGTCAACAAAATCACGGGTGCGACATCTGACAGAAGATCTATGAGAATAAGTACTATTACCGACACAGACATAAGATTTGGTAGCATGATCATTGGTTATAAGGTAACTCAGTCAAATCGAGTGAATTCTATTTCTAGCTCCTGCATGTTTGCAGCTTACAAAATGATGAGAGAAAATGAGAAATTGGATCTATGCAGTTGGATGTTAGATGAGTTATTAATAAACCTAGGAAAGATTAAAGGTGAAAAGAAAGGGACTTTCTAATATGGCAACTTAATTGTCTTCTTAATGTTATTTTTCATGAATGACACTCCTGGTTTTGGGAAAAGGCAATGGGCATTTGATATCCTGGTAGGGAGACAATTGAAATAGTTAATTGCCACTTTAGGCAATCAAAGAGATGATAAAGTATGGGGATATTTTAAGGGATTCTAGAAGTCTATAAAATCAAGGGAAAGGGTTCCTAAGCATATTGAGAAATATTCAACTGACATATGCTTCATGGTGAAGAAAGATGAAACACTTATGGAAGCGGTTAAGCCCTAGAAGATTTGGATTCGGGAAATAGGCTATGAAGTTGATGCATAGATCCTTGATGCTTATGCAAAAATGTAGATTGATGCACTTGTTGATGAGGCAGAGAATCCCTATGGTACTGCAAAATAGAAAGCATGAGAGGTTGAAAAAAAGTTCAACCAAAAGAAGATAGAGAAGCAAAAAGGAAAAGCAAGCAAGTTTGTAGAGAAGGTTTCACAAGAAATCAAAGCATTAATTGATGTTGTCTCGAAGAAAGGCAAGAAGAGGAAAGAACCAAAAGTGTTCATTGATTCTATCACAACTGAGTCTGAATATGAGGATGACACACCCCTGGCATTAAAAAGGGTTTTAAGGAAGAAAATAGAGGAAACAAAAGTAGTGGCTAAAAAGCAACTGGTTAGGAAAGTTACATTCAAGATACTGACACAAAACAAGAACTAAAAGAAACACCATCAGATCCATCCAGTACTGCAAAAAGGAAGAAGAAGAATGACATTGATGTGGCTATTCAATATGGTAATGTAACTATCATTCCACCAAAAACTTGTGCAGAATTAGTTGATGGAATAACTAAAAATGGCATGTTTAAGAATGTACAGTTTTATTATGAAAATTTAGAGGATGATGAACAAAGAGAGGTAGAGGAAGCAGTATTATTATATTTGGATATTTATAAGAAAGCCTTAATAGAAATTGAAGATCAAATACCGGCGTAATTATATGATATGTTAGATGCTAGGAAACTATCAGCAATGCAAGAAGACAAACACATAAAAAATTTAAGAATTATTATTTATTTGTGTTTCTATTACTCCAGAGGAAATGAAAAGGACACTTGAGGTGGCAGATAGAAAAGTCTTTAACAACAAATGTAAAATAACTAGTCTTATGCTAGGAAGGGTAAATGAGATAATAAAGGAGACCCACAAGGCATGGGTTAAGTTCTTAGGAGAGAACAAAGGTTTCTTTACTTCACTAGAATCAAAAACAAACACTGCAGACACCCCAGTTGATTGAAAAGGAAAGGATATTATGGGTACTTCACCCTCAATTTTGAAAAACATTAAGATAGTGGAAATTAAGCCCCTGGTAGATACAAGTGTACATAACATACAAATGTTGAGATACTAGCAAATACAAAGAGTGAAAAGGTTGATATTGTATAGGATACTAATGTTGAGGATAATAGTCCTCTGGATACAAATGTACATGTTGAGGTTACAATTCGTACAGGAGAACCGACAGTTACAGAGACTGCACCAAGTGGCAAAGCCACTGGTGCAAGTGAGGAAGCTATTAAGGATAAATTATCAGAGGAGAAGAAAGGGGAATCCGATAGGGAACCAGTAGTAGGTCCATCATTATTGTCAATTGACACCTTGCAGGTTGTAAAGAAAAAAATAACTGAGATGAGACCTACTGAACTCATGATGATGGTTGCACAAAAATTAATGAAGGAGCATCTACAAATAAAGGGATTATTGATCAATCTATCACTTTTTTACACAGACTAGTCCCAGAGTGCAAGATTGACAGGGAAGCAAGCCCATCAACAAGATTAAGACAATTACTGAGCACATTTCAAAGGATTTTCAATCCTTGTAGCATATTTCAAACAGGCAAGCACTGGAGAGGTTCACACAAGATAAAAGAGTTGCATTTGATCAGGTGATTGAATCTGAGAAGAAGAAGATTGATGAAAAGCTAAAACTGATAGATAATCCTTTGAAACAATGTACAAATATATATAGGGTATGTTGTAAAATAGATATACTTACAGTTAATGTGGATAAGAAGATAAAGGAATTTCAGGAGAAAATTGCAAGTATAGCTAATTCTTTTGATGGATTGACTTCATTGACTACATCCATTGATGGTCAAATTTTGATTTTGGAAGCCCAAGTTTTTGTTCTTGAGAAGGAAAAAGACAAAATCATAAGAAGAGCCAGAAGTCTTAGAGGCTTGGTGAGTCCCCAGTTAGATTCGCTCAGTGTACATAAGAAGGAATGTATGGATATAGTTGGAAAGCCCACACCAGAAAAGATAAGTGAAAGAATAATTTGCACATATACTAAATGGACTTGTATGTATTTCCGACACTTTCAAAACTGGTTGGGATACTTATCTTGAACTATTGGAGAAGGCTTATCCAGAAATTTCCAATTTTGTTAAGCTTTGGTAAGATATTTTTGGGATATTCATTGTATAGTTTTTGGGATCTTTGACATTCTTTTTTAGATTTTTTTTTTGGCATTGATGTCAAAGGGAGAGTGATATTGATGTGAAAAAGTAAAATAAGGAGTTGTATTCATTATGGGAAGATATCAAGACATGGAGTATGGAGTATTTTGCATTGATGAATATTAAGCTCAGGGGGAGCAGGCATGATGAAACCGATAGATAAAACCTTGACAATTTTTCACATGAGTGTTGCCATCAATGCCAAAGGAGGAGATTGTTGGCAATTGATACTCAATTGGTTGGTTTCACTATTTTGTCATTGATGGCAACATGGTATTTTGTTCCGACTTCATGTTTTGGTTCAGTTGTGTACTGATAGGAACTTCACAGATACTACACTGACACCGACACCGGTAGGATAGAAGGATTTATTTGGTTACCAACAATGTAGGCCGATATGGTTTAGAATATGGTTATTTGTATTAGAGGAGGCTGACATATCTTGGATCCGGCATCAAATTTTTTTTTTAATTCATGTATTTATGTTATCTAGCCAAAATGTAATTTGATATTGTAATAATCTTTGTAAGCTGACATAAGGCATGATAAGTTGTATAGGGTATATAGGTCAGTTGGATTAGATCATTTTGATATTATCATGGTAATGAAAATGTAATGGAGATGTGGATGTGATATTATGTGAAATATATCAGACAGAATATGTATGTGAGGATATTTTTGTAAGAGTTATTCTGGTAAAGGATTTAGGGTTTCAGACTGCAACAAACAAGGCTTAACCAGAACTGTATTCTGGCATAGACGATGCTATCTGTTGCAGTTCAACACTTCTCTAGATTGTAGTCTAGATTTATATGTAGTCAGTGAGGCTCCTTTTTTGATTGAGCAATGTGCTCTAGGCTGAGCCTCCTTTTTGATTGAGCAATGTGCTCCTTTTTCCTCTTTGAGGTTTTCCACATATAATTTTGTGTTATGGTTCTCATTTATGTGATTGGCTTATTGGTCTCTTTACTTCTTTCAAGTTTGTATGTACTATTATACCGATTGTTGTATGCATGTTTTAAAAAGATTAAAATTTGACTTCCTGGTATAGCACTAATTCACCCCCCCCCCCCCCCCCATCTCAGTGTTATTGGATTCCAACAATCATGTCATAATAGGTCCTATCATGACATGTAACAGGTCCTATCATGACATAACAGAACCTATGATGACATAATAGGACCTATTATGACATAATAGGACCTATTATGTGATATTAGGACTTATCATAACATAATAGGTCCTATTATGGCATAATTGTTGGGCATTGCTACTGCTTAGATATGTTGTTGTCATTGATGTCAATATATTACTACTTTGGTGATTACAAATTGGTTCTTTGGGATTATGATTTGGTGTATGGAGTATCTTTAGCATCATCATACTCTTCTACATTTTTCTTGCTGATCCGGGAAATTTTAATTGATCATATCAGATGATCTGGTTTTGTAGTTTGTTTTTATGATCAATGCTTTGCAAAGCTCAAAATTTACTTCGGTATATTCTAGTGTGATCAGATCTTGTGCTGAGATTTTGGGATATTGTTTGGGATGCTCTTGTGTATTTTTATTTTAGATGGTTCATGAATTGGTGCTCCACAAGTTATCTTTCTTTGTGAGAGTTGTTGATTGGTTATGTTCTTGAGTTTTCAAATGTTGATCGATGATGATTTGATAAGTGGTGTTGGCACAACAATTGTTGATGATTCTAATGTGCTTTTTGGTGTTTCCTAATTATGTCCTATTTGTCCTGATGATCTATATTGATCGTTGTGCAAGTTTTTGGTGATTTTGTTGAACTAGTGATGTTCTTCATGTTATGTGGTTTTCCTTGTGGTTGATCTTGGCGTGATTTTCAATGGTGTTGAGAATTTGGATATTTGATTTAGGTCCATATTATGTCATGTATATCATTATATTGGTTCGGTGGCTGATTTTTATTTTGTCTGATGTAATTTTTGTAATTGTGAGTTGAGGGTTTAGCTGACCTTGTTATCAAGGTTAATGAATTATATAAATAGGTGATATTATCATGTAATTTTGGGGTATAGAGCTTCTGTCTACCTTATATAGAGTGGTGTATGTGTGAGCAACTGACTCATCCTTCAGTATTGTGATCGAGCAGAGATTGGTGTTGCAGAGAAGACAATTGTGCCTACCCAAAACTATAATTAGGCATTTGGAGATGCTATTATTTAAGTTCATTCATTCCATATTGTAGTTCGAATCTTGTTGTAAGTTAGTGAGACTTCTCTGAGGGTTGTAGCCTTCTAGGTTATTGTATTTGAGCAATTAGCTCTAGGTAGTGAGCTTGAATGCATGTGCATTCCTCATTATAATATTTTCACATACTACTACAGAGTATCATCTTATTGTGGATAGGTTCCCAGTGTGTTTTTTCCCTTAACTAGGTTTTCCACTTCAAAATCTTAGTGTTGTGTGTTGTGTTATCAATTTTCTTATCTTTGTAATTGTTGCAGTTTATCAGATCTATTTTTGTGAGTAAGTTTGTAGATCTAGTGAAAATTGATTCACCCCACCTTTTAGTTTTCCCTCATTGTTGTTGCCAACAATTGGTATCAGAGCTAGATCTCGTGGAAGAAGCCAAACCACTTGAGGAGATCTAGGATGGTAACTAAGTGGAAGTGTTATCTTTAAGGAGAGTCTGAGATTTGATGGTAGTAATTATGCTATATGGAAGAACTAGATAGAAGTGCATTTTAGATGTCTTGGAGAAGATTAATGAAAGATTACAAAGAATGCCTATTCTACTCCTCCGAATGGATTGGTTACCCCTGATGAGATCAAGGAAGCTAAAAATAACATTAGAGAAAAGGAAGCATTGATGAGTTCCTTGACTAATTAAGAGATGAAAAATGTAATGGGACTTCAAACCACACATGATGATAACTCAATGATGAACCACTAGTACCAAACCGGTACTAAGAGGGGGGGGTGAATCAATACCAACACAAATACAGTCAAAAACCGGTTTGACAGCAAATACCCCAAATGACTGATAAACAGGGATACTCGTAAAATAGAGTGCAACCGGTAACATCCAGTATAGCTCAATCAATCATGAACTGGTCACTCAATAAGCTTTTCTCTTAGCTCAATACCACATTATCATTATATTCTCATCCACAAACTAGTAAACTTAACCATCAGATCTTCACAATAGTGAGTTCAAGATGTTTTATAGACAGGCATAAAACATAGAACCTTCATGTGCTTAACAGATAAAACAGAGCATCACAAGACAAGAGCATTACACATGACACACATATTTTTCACGTGGAAACCCAAAGGAAAAACCACGGTGGGGATGAATACCCACAAGATGGTTTTTGAACTCTTTAGAAGTCCGCTCTGTTAGGAGCCTTGTCCAGTTAAGGACATTACAATAGGTTCTGGTAGGAACCGATCCTGTTAAGGATCACCCGGTTAAGGGTTAAACCCAGTAGGGTCACCTTGTTAGAGGATTTTAAGAACTCAATAGCTGAAAGGATCTCCTAAGCTTCTCTAGCTTCTGAGAACTCTTTAGCCTTGAGTTACCCGGTTAAGGGATTTGAAACAAGTCGGTTAAGACCACCCGCTTTAAGGGATTTTGAATCAAGCCAATTAAGGCTACCCTATTAGGGGATTTTACAACTATTGAAGTGGTTAGAGATCAACAGGTATTACAATGATTTGTTAACAACACTCAATGCTAATGCAGATCCATTTAGGCTCCTCTTTTCCTTCTGCACATTCACTTTGCAGGCATCTCTTCTCTCCTTTGGTCTGGCAAGAATCATGTATCACTTTTCTTGGATACACACTCACAACTTTTGCCAACAACCTCAGATAGAAACCCAACATCGACCTTATAGGAAACATACAGGTCGGTAGCAAAAACCCTAAACCCTAAACCTGTCAGGTTGAGCAATTCAAATGGTTTGATCCTGACCGTTGAATCATACTAAATTAAATGCACCAGTCTTGAATCGATCTCAAGACATTATCCATCGTCCATTATCCACCATTTTCATGGTGGCTGATAACCCATCACGCGTTATCACCGTTTGACAAACTTCGCACATTCCCAAGATAGATAGGAATAGTCATCTTCATGCAAGATCCTTCACGCACACAAAGCTTATGTGGCAACACAATCTGTCCTCCATCATATTGCTAACCCATCACACAAAGATCGCCGATTGAGTCACACAGACTTGAGGTACTCTAACTGGAAACCCCGAAGTGGAAGCTGCCTACCAACCGGTATTCATATAGTGCTTCCATGTGCTGGTTCCCATAACTACATGCCGGTTCACCTTGAACAAATATGCTACTTCACTTTGGCATATACCGGTTCACACATATGCCGGTTCCTCTTTCTTCACTTATCACATGTGCCAGTTCACACTATGTCTCATATTGACATCAATGACAACATACAATATCATTATGTCTTCATGCGGGTTCACATAAGGCTCATGCCGGTTCACATAATGCCAACAATCTCCCCCTTTGGCATTGATGGCAATATACAAAAGATATCTTCTCTACTTCCCATCTTCTCCCCATTTGCTGCAAATATCTTTTCACTTCACTCCTTCTCCCCCTTTGACAACAATCCCAAAGTGGAGTTACAATCATCACTGTTCCATCATGTTGCTCCCCCTGAGGAGTAGCATCCATAAACACACCAATCAACCAAAGTTTTGTCTTTTAATACCTAACTGATGTGGAATAATCACTTTTAGTTCACCACCTGAAGGGGCAAGACCCCTAATTCACCTCTCAAATGCACAAATGTTGTCTTTGGGAGAGGCTTGGTGAATATGTCTTCTAACCGATCCTTATTGGACAGATGCTCCAGTCCAATCTCTTTACTCTAAACCTTTCCCTCAAGAAATGATACTTAAGCTCAAAATGCTTGGTTCTAGAGTGTAAAACCGGATTCTTTGATATATTGATAGCACTTGTGTTATCATAGAATATACTTACCAGTTCAGATACAGGGATCTTGAAGCCTTCTAGTACATGCTTCATCCAGATTGTCTGAGTGTAGTTCATGAAAGCTGCAACATACTCCACTTCCACTATAGACCGAGAGATGCAACTCTTCTTTTTACTCATCCATGAGACTAGTCTACCATCGAGAAAGAATGCACCACCAGTTGTGCTCTTCCAGTCATCCACATTACCGGCCTAATCGGCATCTGTGAATACTTTCAGATTGAAATTATTGCTATATGGGTACCACAATCCATAGTCAATTGTTCCCTTCAGATACCTAAGAATCTGCTTGACTACACTCAAGTGAGATTCTCTTGGACTCTTCTGGAACCTTGCAATGATGCCAACTGCATGTGCAATATCTGGTCTGCTATGCACTACATAATGTAACTTACCAATCATTGACCGGTATTCCTTCTCATCAACTAGTGCGGAATCATCCTCCTTTGTCAATTTGCAACCGGTCACCATCGGTGTACCAACCGGTTTGCTATCTTCCATGCCAAAAGTCTTCAACACCTCTTTGACATATTTGGACTAAGTGATGAAGATTCCATCTTTCATCTATTGGATCTGTAGTCCAATGAAGAACTTAATCTCCCCTATGAGTGACATCTCAAACTCTTTCTTCATCTCATCAGCAAACTCATGACTCATCTTGTCATCTCCTCCAAAGATAATGTCATCAACAAAAACTTAACAGATCAGGATCTAATCTTCTTTAGACTTCAAGTAGATATTGCTATCTTCACTTGTTCTCTCAAATCCAATCTTCGCAAGATGGGAATGTAGGTTCTCATACCATGCCCTAGGTGCTTGCTTTAGACCATATAATGCTTTATGTAGCCTACATACAATGTCACTATCTTCAGATAGGGTAAACCCATCTGGTTGCTCAATATACACCTCCTCTTCAAGTACACCATTTAGCAATGCAGATTTTACATCCATTTGATATACCTTGAATCTCTTAAAAGTTGCATATGCAAGAAGCATACGAACTCCTTCCAATCTGGCTAAAGGAGCAAAGGTTTCCCCATAGTCTTCACCTTCTTCTTGAGCATATCCTTTGCATACCAGTCTGGCTTTATTCCCAATCACTATGCCATCCTCATTCAACTTATTTCTAAACACCCATTTGGTGCCAATGACATTTTTATGCTCTGGTCTGGGTACCAAAGACCATGTACCATTTTTCTCTATCTGTTCAAGTTCTTCTTCCATTGCCTTGATCGAGTCTTCATCTTTATGAGCCTCTTTGAATGACTTAGGCTCAAATTTAGAGATCATACATGAGTTTTCTCTGATCTTTCTTCTGGTAAGGATTCCTGCATCCTTATCACCTATGATCTGCTTGGGATCATGATTCAACTTGACATATCGAGGAATGGTCTTAACTGGTTCTTCTTGCTTTTCTTCTTCATCCTCATCTTCATTAGTATTAGCATTCACCGGTTTAGGAACACTATTACTGGTACTAGGTTGACTGACAACTGGTTCCCAGAAGGTTGCAACTAGTTCATTTACAACTTGCTCACTACCGGTTTCCTCAGTCTTCTCAGAGGATTCATCAACTCTTACATTGATGGTTTCCATAATTCTCTGAGTCCTATTGTTGTAGCACTTGAAAGCTTTACTCTTGGTGGAATATCCTAGAAATATTCCTTCATCACATTTAGCTTCAAATTTGCCCTGATGTTCACTCCTCTTGATGTAACATTTTCTACCAAATACCTTAAAGTAGTTAACCACGGGTGTATTACCGGTCCAATACTCATAAGGAGTTTTGTCCTTACCCTTTTTGATGAGTACCTGGTTCATAGTGTAGACTGCAGTACTCACCGCTTCTCTCCAAAAGGTGTGAGCAACCTTTCCTTGGATCAACATAGTTCTAGCCACTTCAACCACAGTCCGGTTATTCCTCTCTACTAGGCCATTCTGTTGTGGAGTCCGGGGGGCAAACAGCTGTCTCTTGATGCCAAATTCTTCACAATACTTGTTGAATTCACTGGAAGTGAATTCCCCTCCTTGATCGGTTCTGAGACATTTGATCCTCTTACCGCTTTCCTTCTCCACTAATGCTCTAAAAGCTTTGAATTTCCCAAAAGCTTTGGACTTGTCTTTCAAGAATGTGACCCACATCATTCTTGAGCAGTCATCAGTGAGAATCATGAAGTACCTATCACCCTGCACACATCTAGTTTTCATAGGACCACATAAATCAGTATGCACAAGATCAAGCAAGTTGTCAGCAGTGAAAGATTTACCTTTAAAGGTTGAGGAAGACATTTTCCCCAATTGACATTCTCTACACAAGGTATTATCCAGTTTGCTTAGCACCGGCAACCATCTAACTGCCTTGATCTTACTAGCATTTACAATGTTATCAAAGTTAACATGGCAGAATCTCCTATGCCATATCCAGCTATCATCAATCTTAGCCATGAGACATGTACTTATATTCGCCTTTAGATGAAATAGGTTCCCTTTAGTCTGCATGCCAGTGGCTACCAATTTACCATCTTCACCTTTGATTCTGCAAACTCCATTCTTGAATTGCAGAGTGAGGCCACTGTCATTTAGCTAGGCAACACTTAGAAGGTTGTGTCTGAGACCATCAACCCAATACACATTTTCAGCACTACTCTTTCCATTCAAAGAGATGGACCCTCTGCCTTTGACCATGCATGGTGCATCATTGCCAAAGTGAACCACACCACCATCATACTCCTCTAAGTATAGAAACTTGCTCTGGTCACCAGTCATATGGTGAGAACAACCACTGTCAATGATCCACTCATTGGAATCATCAAACTGAGAGACAAGAGCCTTCTTGTCTGCCACATCTTCCTTTACAGTAATGAACACAATGTCTTCATTCTCTTCATCTTCTGATTCCTCATCTGTGACACCTTCATCAACTACCACAAAACAATTTCTCCGGTTTCCTCCTTTGAATTTCTTGAACCTTTCCGGTTTATTCTTGTTGTCACTATTAGGACAATTCATAGCAATATGTCTTATCCGGTTATAGGAGAAACATTTCAAAGGAAGCTTACCTTTGTATTTACTAGTCCCTTTTGAAAATCTCCTGGCAAGAAGAGCTTCAAATTCCATCAGAAACTCTTCATCCTTCATTTCTCTATTCTGGTTGAGTTCCCCACTAGTGCTAGTCTCTTTTCCTTTTCTAGATGGTATAGCAGAAGCTTTAAAAGTTGATTCTAACTTTTGAACACTACCATCAAAACTATTCAGCTCATAGACTGTCAGCTTGGCTATGATGGAGTCCAAGGATGCCTTAGACTTGTCTATTGATCTCAGGTCCTGAATAGCAGCAACCCTTATTGCATAGACTGGCAACAGGGATCTCAGGACTTTACTTACCACAGTGGAATCTTCTATTTGCCACCTGCACTCTTTATTTCTCCAACAACTGTTTTGATTCTTATTCCATACTACTGAATGGTCTGTCCTTCAACCATCTGCATGTCTTCAAACTTTCCTCTCAAGCTCTCTTCCTTAGCCTATTTTACATGCTCATCACCACCATAGATATTTTCAAGAGCATCCCATACTTCTTTCGGATTTGCCTTGTCCTGAACATCAATAAACTTGATGTCAGATAGACTATTGATGAGGGCTTCCATGACTTGCCCATTTTCTTGTATCTCTCTCTTTTGGTCGTTGGTGAGAGTACCAGTAGGAACAACATATACATTTTCAACATAACTCCAGTGTTGAACACCCATGCTTTTGATGAATATCTTCATCCTGTCTTTCCATATACCAAAGTTTTCCCTGTTGAACTTTGGACCTTCCCTCTTCATCATTTGGCTAGGATCTTTTCCTCAAGCGGTTAAGCTTACAACACAGAGGACCTGGAGCGCTCCGATACCAATTGATAACTCAATGACGAACCACTAGTACCAAACCGGTACTAAGAGGGGGGGGGGTGAATCAGTACCAACACAAATACAGTCAAAAACCGGTTTGACAACAAATACCCCAAATGACTGATAAACAGGGATACTAGTAAAATAGAGTGCAACCGGTAACATCCAGTATAGCTCAATCAGTCATGAACCGGTCACTCAATAAGATTTTCTCTTAGCTCAATACCACATTATCATTATATTCTCATCCACAAACTAGTAAACTTAACCATCAAATCTTCACAATAGTGAGTTCAATATGTTTTATAGACAGGCATAAAACATAGAACCTTCATGTGCTTAACAGATAAAACAGAGTATCACAAGACAAGAGCATTACACATGACACACATATTTTTCATGTGGAAACCCAACTGGGAAAAACCACGGTGGGGATGAATACCCACAAGCTTCTTTTTGAACTCTTTAGAAGTCCGCTCTGTTAGGAGCCTTGTCTGGTTAAGGACATTACAATAAGGTCTAGTAGGAACCGGTCTTGTTAAGGATCACCCGGTTAAGGGTTAAACCCAGTAGGGTCACCTTGTTAGAGGATTTTAAGAACTGAATAGCTGAAAGGATCTCCTAAGCTTCTCTAGCTTCTGAGAACTCATTAGCCTTGAGTTACCCGATTAAGGGATTTGAAACAAGTCAGTTAAGACCACCCACTTTAAGGGATTTTGAATCAAGCCAATTAAGGCTACCCTATTAGGGGATTTTACAACTGTTGAAGTGGTTAGAGATCAACAGGTATTACAATGATCTGTTAACAGCACTCAATGCTAATGCAGATCCATTTAGGCTCCTCTTTTCCTTCTGCACATTCACTTTGCAGGCATCTCTTCTCTCCTTTGGTCTGGCAAGAATCACATATCACTTTTCTTGGATACACACTCACAACTTTTGCCAACAACCTCAGATAGAAACCCAACATCGAACTTATAGGAAACATACAGGTCAGTAGCAAAAACCCTAAACCCTAAACCTGTCAGGTTGAGCAATTCAAACGGTTTGATCCTGACCGTTGAATCATACTGCATTAAATACACCAGTCTTGAATCGATCTCAAGACATTCTCCATCATCCATTATCCATCGTTTTCATGGCGGCTGATAACCCATCACGCGTTATCACCGTTTGACAGACTTCGCACATTCTCGAGGTAGATAGGAATAGTCATCTTCATGCAAGATCCTTCATGCACACAGAGCTTACGTGGCAACACGATCTGTCCTCCATCATACTGCTAACTCATCACACAAAGATCACCGATTGAGTCACATAGACTTGAGGTAGTACAAATGGAAACCCCAAAGTGGAAGCTGCCTACCAACCGGTAGTCATGCAGTGCTTCCATGTGTCGGTTCCCATAACTACATGCTGGTTCACCTTGAACAAATATGCCACTTCACTTTGGCATATACCGGTTCCTCTTTCTTCACTTATCACATGTGCTGGTTCACACTATGTCTCATATTGACATCAATGACAACATACAATATCATTATGTCTTCATGCCGGTTCACATAAAGCTCATGCCAGTTCACATAATGCCAACACATGACATCTGGGAGAATCTTGAGACCCTGTATGATGGAGGCATACAAGTGAAAGTTGCTAAGTTGCAAAGTTTGAAAGGAAAATATGAGATGTTGAAGATGAGAACATAAATACATTTATGGTTAAGGTGAATGACCTTGTTCTAGGTGTAGTCACATAAATCTGTCCACTTAATTAAATGAATACTTAGTATTTATTTGATTATTTAACCATCAATTAATAATTAATTAAATTAATATTTAATTAATTCATCTTAACCCTCTTCTCCTATTAATTAAATAAATTATTCAATTTATTTGATTTAATTCACTTAACCAAATTCACACCATTAATTAAATAAATAAATCATATTTATTTAATTAAATATTCTCTCACATTTAAATAAATTAATATTTATTTAAATCCCCCAAAATCCCACCTCTCACATTTAAATAAATTAACATTTATTTAAATCACCTTTATCCTCCACCCACTTGCATTTTCCTACAAATGCAAGTTGCACAATTATTTTAAATAAATAATTTATTTAAATCACCTTTATCCTCTACCCACTTGTATTTTCCTACAAAAACAAGTTGCACAACTATTTTAAATAAATTATTTATTTAAAATCCTATTTATCCTCACCCACTTGAAACCTTTAATGGTTTCCCTTAAAGTAGTCAAACTTGATGGCTTTAAAGTCTTCAAACTTGATGGCTTCCTTCTATAGTCTTCTTAAGACTTTAATGGTTTTCCTTAAAGTCTTCAAGCCTTTAATGGTTTCCCTCAAAGTCTTCAAGCATTTTAATGCTTTATCTTCATTTTTCTCATTTAAATAAATTAATATTTATTTGAATATTTATCCAAATGCAAATTACACCATTTAATTGAAATAAATGATTTTATTTTAATTGAAAATACCAAAATTTCTCCCACTTGCATTTTCCTACAAAATCCACTTGTATGCCTAAACCCCTTCTAGATTCTTCTAAACCCTTCCTAATTAGCCTAATCCATCCCCTAAATATTGTCACATTCCTAAGCAAATTGGAGTCACTTCTCAAAGACTCCAAAGTCTTTGAAAAGCAATTAATGCTTTGTGTGTTCAACAAATTAACCCTCAAAGTCTTGGATAACCTTTGAAAGCTTCCAACCTTCAACCACTAAATGGCTCAAAATCTTGGATAACCTTTGAAAGCTTTCAACCTTCAACCACTTAATCCCCAAAGTCTCCAATAACCATTAATGGTTAATTCAACCCTCCCACATGGTTAAAACATTTGTTTTGACTCAACCTCTACCCAACCCAAAGGTCTCATCAAGCCTTTAATGCTTTGACCATGATTATCTCTTAAACATTTGCACAAAGGTTTATCCTTGGATTAACTCTTAATCCAGTGGGTAATCTTAATTTAGACTTGACCCTTACCTTCTAGATAACCATGAGGTCTTCTCAGGCCTTTAATGCCTCCAACCTCTTCTCTCAACCCAATCCTATGTTGAAACTTGTCACCATTTTATTGGTGCCAATTGTGCACATGGATCCCCAACTTTCAATCCTAACCCTTGTTAAGATTGCTCAATCTTAACCCTTCATTTCCCTATTTCTTCTATAAATAGAACCCTTCTCCTCAAGCAAAAGGAGAAGCATTTTAGAGTATTGTTGTTATACTGGCATTAGCATAGAGCTTTTTCATAGCATCACTATCTACTCTAGCATAGTATTTAGCTTTTCATTTCATATTTGAAGCTTAGTATTAAATCTCAATCCTCCATAAGCATCCATAGTGCAAAAAGCTGCTGAGAGCTACACTCATTTGGGACTTGGAGAGGAGAGGAACAAGGGAGGAGCAACTATGAGCATCTTGATTAGCTATTTCATTCTATGTTTATATGCTTTCTATTTCATGCTTAATATCTCTCTTGATATGCCTGTTTAGGATAATCTTTTGTTGCTAACACTAACGTTTGTTTCTTGTGCTCTTGTGTGTGTTGCCATCAAACAGATTTTCTAATCCTTTTTGCAGAGCATCATTTGGTGAACCCGACGTGAATCGAACACGCAACCTTCTGAAAAATTCGGCCCATCCCTCGAGGGGGCATACCACCCATTAAATTTACATTTTATGGGGCATTTCTTCACACCTATTTTTCTTTCTTTGAAACGACGCGATAAACCGCACCGTCTCAAAGAGGGGCAAATGTAGTCACATAAATCTGTCCACTTAATTAAATGAATACTTAGTATTTATTTGATTATTTAACCATCAATTAATAATTAATTAAATTAATATTTAATTAATTCATCTTAACCCTCTTCTCCTATTAATTAAATAAATTATTCAATTTATTTGATTTAATTCACTTAACCAAATTCACACCATTAATTAAATAAATAAATCATATTTATTTAATTAAATATTCTCTCACATTTAAATAAATTAATATTTATTTAAATCCCCCAAAATCCCACCTCTCACATTTAAATAAATTAACATTTATTTAAATCACCTTTATCCTCCACCCACTTGCATTTTCCTACAAATGCAAGTTGCACAATTATTTTAAATAAATAATTTATTTAAATCACCTTTATCCTCTACCCACTTGTATTTTCCTACAAAAACAAGTTGCACAACTATTTTAAATAAATTATTTATTTAAAATCCTATTTATCCTCACCCACTTGAAACCTTTAATGGTTTCCCTTAAAGTAGTCAAACTTGATGGCTTTAAAGTCTTCAAACTTGATGGCTTCCTTCTATAGTCTTCTTAAGACTTTAATGGTTTTCCTTAAAGTCTTCAAGCCTTTAATGGTTTCCCTCAAAGTCTTCAAGCATTTTAATGCTTTATCTTCATTTTTCTCATTTAAATAAATTAATATTTATTTGAATATTTATCCAAATGCAAATTACACCATTTAATTGAAATAAATGATTTTATTTTAATTGAAAATACCAAAATTTCTCCCACTTGCATTTTCCTACAAAATCCACTTGTATGCCTAAACCCCTTCTAGATTCTTCTAAACCCTTCCTAATTAGCCTAATCCATCCCCTAAATATTGTCACATTCCTAAGCAAATTGGAGTCACTTCTCAAAGACTCCAAAGTCTTTGAAAAGCAATTAATGCTTTGTGTGTTCAACAAATTAACCCTCAAAGTCTTGGATAACCTTTGAAAGCTTCCAACCTTCAACCACTAAATGGCTCAAAATCTTGGATAACCTTTGAAAGCTTTCAACCTTCAACCACTTAATCCCCAAAGTCTCCAATAACCATTAATGGTTAATTCAACCCTCCCACATGGTTAAAACATTTGTTTTGACTCAACCTCTACCCAACCCAAAGGTCTCATCAAGCCTTTAATGCTTTGACCATGATTATCTCTTAAACATTTGCACAAAGGTTTATCCTTGGATTAACTCTTAATCCAGTGGGTAATCTTAATTTAGACTTGACCCTTACCTTCTAGATAACCATGAGGTCTTCTCAGGCCTTTAATGCCTCCAACCTCTTCTCTCAACCCAATCCTATGTTGAAACTTGTCACCATTTTATTGGTGCCAATTGTGCACATGGATCCCCAACTTTCAATCCTAACCCTTGTTAAGATTGCTCAATCTTAACCCTTCATTTCCCTATTTCTTCTATAAATAGAACCCTTCTCCTCAAGCAAAAGGAGAAGCATTTTAGAGTATTGTTGTTATACTGGCATTAGCATAGAGCTTTTTCATAGCATCACTATCTACTCTAGCATAGTATTTAGCTTTTCATTTCATATTTGAAGCTTAGTATTAAATCTCAATCCTCCATAAGCATCCATAGTGCAAAAAGCTGCTGAGAGCTACACTCATTTGGGACTTGGAGAGGAGAGGAACAAGGGAGGAGCAACTATGAGCATCTTGATTAGCTATTTCATTCTATGTTTATATGCTTTCTATTTCATGCTTAATATCTCTCTTGATATGCCTGTTTAGGATAATCTTTTGTTGCTAACACTAACGTTTGTTTCTTGTGCTCTTGTGTGTGTTGCCATCAAACAGATTTTCTAATCCTTTTTGCAGAGCATCACTAGGTATCATATGTCCCGGTGGAACCCTTAAGGATGATGAAATTGTTGCTAAGGTGCTATTATATTTTCCTCCTACTTATAAACATAAGGTAGCTACTATAGATGAGATCCAGAGTGTGACTTTAGTGACAAAAGATATGTTGGTTGGAAAGATTGTTGCATTTGAGCTGAGCGGATTTGGTGAATCACATGGAAAGTATGAGACAAAATTTAGATAATTTGTATCTAGAAAGAAGAAGTATGAACTTGAAGTATGTCGAATATCCAGATATGAAAGAGAAAGAAGAGATATGGAAGAACAAGAAAGAGAACTGGATGAGCTTGAAGCATTGATTGCTCAAAGATTGCCTAAAGGAGCCGGTAAGTATGATGGAAAATTGCCCTTGAAATGTTTCTCTTGCAATAAGGTAGGACATTTTGCTTCTAGGTTCCCAGAGAGAATGGGTAGGTATGATAGGCATGATAAATTTGATAAGCATGACAAAAGTGATAGATTCGAGAAGCATAAGTATGATAAGCCTTACAAGTCTAAATGGAAGTATAGGAATCAGGATAACTACTATTATGTTGCTGGTAAAGGTGTTATAGATGAAGAATCAAAAGGAGATGAAGTTGTGTTTCTTTCCATTAAAGAAGATGGACTTGTACCTGTTGATTCCACTAGCTGCACTATTGAGAAGAAAGCTTTAACTGCTAAAGTTGAAGAAAAAGATGAATGGATGATTGACAGTGGTTCTTCACATCACATGACTAGTAATAAAAGCAAATTTGTGAGTATGGAAAGGTATGATGGTTTAATAGTGAGATTTGGAGATGACAAAGCTAGTGTGATCCGTGGTAGAGGTTCTATTTCTTTTAATGGTAAGCATAATACTAATGATATCTTGTATGTTGAAGGTTTGAAGCATAATATTTTGAGTGTTGGACATATGGTTGACAAAGGATATGATTTGCAATTCAAGAATGGAAAATGCCTTTGGTATAGAGATTGCATTTGGAACTAAGACTGAAGGTAATATATTTTATTTGAAAGTTGGTGAGAAAAGTTGTTTGATTGATCAAATTGATGAAAGTTGGTTGTGGCATAGGAGAATGTGGGGTGACCTCATAATGTTGGTTCCCACTTTTTGGTACATCCTGATTTTTGCTGAAATCATATATTTTTTAGAAAATATAGTGATTTAAGCTTTAAGAGGTCCCATTTGAAGTAATTAATTGAAGAGAGCTAGATCAAATACTATTAGATCAAAATTATTGGATAGAACCTCTCTACTTCTAAATCATACTTGCAATAGAGTCTCCTTTACATCTATCAAATGCTGATAAAAAACCAATTTTACATTAGCTTTTGGGGGGTCAAATGAATTCATTTTAAGTTTTGTTTTTTTAAGTATTTAGTCCTTGTTATAAGCTTTCCAAATAGTATATTTTTTAATATATTTAATTTCATTAATATATTTTTATTTAATTTCTTATGAATGTAGGTTTTTCACCGAACATAAACTTCTTTGTTCAATGCATTGGGAAAAATAGTAAACTTATTCAAAAAAAATTGAAAAATATCTATGCACTAGGTAATGATGTCTTATTTTTGAAAAAAAAAAAAAGAAAAGAATTTTGATATATATAGAACAAGTTATGTGTTCAAACGTACACCTATATCTAAATTATAATTAGTTAGACTTTAAAACTTAATAAAATGAAAAATATTCAACATATCACTATCGAACCAACTACATACCCTAGATATTGATGTTACAAAGCAAAATTCAAAATAATTAAGTTTTTATCATTTATAGAAAAAATGTTATGCATTTTGGGGTGCACATCAGCCTTAGAAAATGTTGTTTGCTGTAAAATACTACTTTTTGAGGGAGAGGGAAAAATTGATTAAATTTTATTCAAAAATATTTGAAAAACTATATTTAGAATCTACAAACATGATGTTACAAATCACTCGTTTACACCATCTCCAAATTCTTAACGGTTTAAAAGTTATAGGTATCAGAAAGTGAAGGTTTTTTTCAAAATTTTCATCTAAGTGTAAAGCTGGTCAAAAAGTGGGAACTAGTGTTGTGAGTTCACCCTGTGTCATGTTAACTTTAATTCTATGATTAAGATTAGTTCTATTCAAGTTGTTAGATATCTACCTAAGATTGTTAAGCCTGTTAAACTAGTATGTAAGGAAAGTTAGTTGGGTAAGCAAACAAGGATTTCTTTCAAGAGCAAATAATATACATCTAATGGATTGCTAGACCTTGGGCATTCTAACCTGTGTGGACCTACAAATGTTAGAAGTGTGTAGGGAGATAGATATTTTATGCTACTAATTGATGATTATTCCAGGATGATGTGGGTTATCTTTTTGAAGGAGAAATCTGAAGCATTAGACAAATTCAATACATTCAAAGAAAAGGTTGAGACTGAGTCAAGATTTAAAGTGAAATGTATGAGATCTGATAGAGGTGGAGAATTTTGTTTAGGTGAGTTTAATTCATTCTGTGAGAATCATGGGATTAGAAGACAATTACCTGCTCCTAGAACCCCTTAGTAGAATGGAGTTGTTGAAAGAAAGAACAAAACTGTCTTGGATGCTGCAAGGACTATGCTAATTGAAAGAAATGTTTTGAAGATCTATTAGAGAGAAGCTATTAGGACTAGTGTTTACACATTCAACCGAGTTCATATTAAAGGTGATACCGGTAATAATCCTTATGAGTTATGGTTTGGTCATGTTCCTAATATGAGATATTTTAGAGTATTTGGTTGCAAGTGTTATATCAAGAGATATGACGACATAGGAAAGTTTGATGCAAAAAGTGATGAAGGAATTTTCTTGGGTTATTCTACAAAGAGCAAATCCTGCTGGTGCTACGATAAGAGACTGAGAAAGATAGTGGAAAATGCAAATGTGAAGGTTGATGAGGATTATAGAAAAGAGATCAGAGCTTGCAGATATGATGATGGACAACATGTTGTTCTAGCTCCTATTCAGACTGAAGAACTGAAGTAAACTAATCCAATAGCTAAAAATCAGAAAAATCAAAAGACTTTGAGGTATATAAGATTGAATCATTCAAAAAATCAAATTATTGGTGATAAAAATAAAGGTGTGATGAATAGAAGAAGCTTAGCTGAGGAAGAAGTATGTTTCATTTTTAAAGTTGAATAAAGATGTTTTTGAAGCTTGCAAAGATGAAAATTGAATGAGAGAAATGAAAGAAGAATTAGATCAGATTAAAGAGAATAACACATGGGAACTTGTGCCTAGACCTAAAGATAAGAATGTGATTGGTACTAAATGGGTATTTAGGAATAAATTGAATGAAGTCGGTGAAGTTGTGAAAAATAAAACAAGATTGGCATGCAAAGGATATTCACAGAAAGAAGGAATTGATTATGAGGAGAGTTTTTCTCTGGTGGCCAAACTTGAAGTTGTTAGACTGTTGGTTGCATATGCTTCTTATAAATATTTCAAGTTATATAAAATGGATATCAAATTTGCCTTTTTGAATGGTGATCTTAAGGAAGAAGTCGACATTGAGCAACTTGATGGATTTTGATTATCAGATGATGGAGGCATAGTATGTAAGCTGAAGAAAGCTCTTTATGGATTGAAACAAGCCCCTAGGGCCTGGTATGCTAGATTGGATAAATATTTGCTAAAATTGGGGTTTAATAAAGGGAATGTTGATAGTAACCTGTATTTTAAGATTGAAACTGATAACATATTGATTGTTGAAGTCTTTGTTCTTGATATTATCTTTGGAGATGATGATGACTTAAGCATGAACTCTGCTGGTGACATGTAGAAATAATTTGAGATGTCTATGATAGGTGAGATGAATTTTTTATTAGGTTTGCAGATTTCATAGATTGGAAAAGGTATTTTTTATATCTCAATCTAAATATGTGAAGGAATTGCTGAAGTTTGGGTTCGATGACTCCAAAATGGTTGGGATGGACTATGGTGACTAGTTGCAAATTGTCTAAGAATGATGAATCTTCAAAAGCTAATCAAAGCTTGTATAAATCTATGGTTGGTGAGATGCTATATCTTACTCAGACTAGGTCAGACATTATGCATGTTGTATGCATGGCTGCTAGATATCAAGCTGATCCAAAAGAGAGTCATGTCACTGTTGTTAAGATAATATTTAGATACTTGAAGGGAACTCCGGATTATGGTTTGTGGTATCCAAGGAATGATGATTTCATGTTATGTGCTTACACTGATGCTGATTGGGTTGGTGATTTTGTTGACTGGAAGAGTACATCTGGCGGTTCTTTCTTTTTGGGTAAGAAATTGG
Organism: Cryptomeria japonica; assembly: GCF_030272615.1. Classification (NCBI taxonomy): domain Eukaryota; kingdom Viridiplantae; phylum Streptophyta; class Pinopsida; order Cupressales; family Cupressaceae; genus Cryptomeria; species Cryptomeria japonica. Next base: position 589,377,776 of record NC_081413.1, on the reverse strand, counting down.
TTTCATGGGCTAGTAAGAAACAAGATTTAGTATCCTTATCTAATATTGAAGTTAAGTACATTGTTGATGTTAGTGGTTGCACTCAAGTAGTTTGGATAAAGCAAATGTTGAAAGATATCAAAGTTATTTATGATAATCCTGCTATCATATACTGTGATAATTCTAGTGCTATTAATATGTCAAAGAATCTAGTGCAACATTCAAAGACTAAACATGTGTCAATCAAATATCATTACTTGAGAGAGAAAGCTAGTGAAGAGGAAGTGAAGCTGCAATATGTATCTACAAAGGAATAAATTGCTAATATTTTCACAAAGTCTTTGCGAATAGATACATTTGTCTATTTCAGAGACAAGTTAGGGGTATCCACCCCTCCTAATGAGAACTAGGTGCATTGAGTTGAATTAATCTGGTGGACTTAATAGTCTTATCTCTTTATCCGAATTGATGAGTTGGTGGTGATCCTCTAGTGGAGTAGTCTTGTTATGTGTTTTAGGGGGAGAGAATCATAGTTTATCTAAGGGAGAGTTTGGTTTTTCTATTTTGGAGATCTTTGGCACTACTGTCAAAGGGGGAGAGAAGCATGTGAAAAACTGTTTTATCTACTTGATCTTAAGGGGGGTTTGTTGGCGTTAATTTATTTTTTTGCATTGATTGTTTTTCACATTCATATGTTGCCATCAATGCCAAAGGGGGAGATTATTGGACAATGTTGCTGCATGGATATGTTGTTGTCATTGATGTCAACATATTCCTGCTTCAGTGATTGTAGATTGGTTCTTTGCGATTATGATTTGGTGTATGGAGTATCTTTAGTATCATTATACTCTTATGTATTTGTCTTGGTGATCTGGGAAGCTTAATTGATCATATCAGATGATCTGGTTTTGCAATTTGTTTTTTTGATCAGTGCTTTGTAGAGTTTAGTATTTCCTCCGGTATTTTCTAATCTGATAAGACCTTGTACTAATATTTTGGGATATTATTTGGGATGGTCTTGTGTATCTTCATTTTAGATGGTTCATGATGTTAGGCCAAATATGGAAAGCTAATGTACTCAGAGGGGAGGGGTGAATCAGTACTTCAAAACTTTTTTCAACAATAACTTTATTGTTAAGCATAAACTGAATAGTGCAGTAACATAATATAATGCTAAAACAAATAAGTGACAATCATACATGATTCACTCCATAACACATATATTTTGGCTATTCAGAAACTCTTGGTTAGAGAGAAAAATTGCAGTGGGGATGGCACCCACAACTTCACTACTGCAATAATAAAGGTTGCTCGGTTAGAGTTACATGTTTAGCTATTTCTGATAGCTTACCCTATTAGGAGTATCAAGATCTATTAGATCTACCTTGCTAAAGGATTTTACAACACTTATTCTAAATGTTGTACCTGGTTAGAGGCTTTACAATTTATAGACTTAGTTAGAGTCTTTTACCCTGTTAAAGGTTTCTCTTACAACTTCAAAATATTACAATAAATCATTACAAATATCTACAACTTTACATCTGGAATGTTATAGCAAATTCTATGTGCTCAAAATAAGATTACCTTGCTCATAGCATACCTTGGTAACCCATAAAGTAACTTGGTAAACCCTTCTGTTTACTCTGCTCTTTAACTGTTCTTTGAAATCCTTCTCGGTGACCTCTGTGTCTTTGTAACAGTCATAACACTTAGTGCTTTCACATGTCTTGCTTCATACACCACTATATCTCTTTCTTTCACTGCATGTATATTTTTTTGATCTCAATCCATGTTGTATAAATAGATCTTTTATGTCGGTGATCTGATTATTGCTTTGATCTTACAAACATGATTTTTTGAATAAATAACTATACAAAATATTTCATTGGTTAGATGACCTAAAAATCATACACAATCTTTAAATGCAATTTCCAATGTGATAACAGTTACTTGTTCCTTGATCTTTGTAACATGTTTCCCATATATGTCTAGGTTCAGTGAATCTAGTAAAACATTTCACTCGGTGTATATCAACTCGGTATATTATTATTGTTGCTCAGTAGACATGGAATGATACTTGGTAGACAGCTCTATACTCGGTGTATATCAACTCGGTATATCATTATTTCTTTAGTGTCTCCTCTAGGTTGATCTCTACAATCTCTAGCCAAGTGTCCAACTTTGTGACAATCAAAACATGCCATACCAGGATTTCTCCATGATCTTCAGTTGTTCATTCCAAACCTTATAAAGCAGTTGGCACTTATATGTCCATATCTTCCACAACATTCACACCATATCCTTGTATTGTAATCCCATGGTACTGCAGAATACTGTCGGTAAGGATCTATGTGAGCTCGGTAACCTCTAGCATTTGCTCGGTGTGCAAACCACATATAGTTCTTTTGCTTAAACCAACACTTCTCGGTACTGTGTTTATATCTATTGCAGTTTTTACAAAACCCTTTGAATTTTGTCTTCTTATTGTTGCTAGCAGACTTTGTCCTACATTGGTTAAATGTGTGACCATATTTATTGAAATTGTAACAATAATCGTTGGACTTAGTGACATTCAGTTGCTTACCTTTTCTGGTTTGGCACATGTTGGCAGTATGACCTTGATTTCCATAGTAGTTGCAAATAGGTTTCTTTCTTTTGATGTTCTTCTTGATTCCAGCTTGCTTTGATGATTCTCCTCTCTCGGTAGTATGAATTCCCTTCTCGGTAGAGTCTTTTCCTTTGTAACCGAGTCCTGCATCTTTGTTGGGTCTTCTTGTATTCAGTTGCTCATCCAACATCTTTGATGCTTCATAACTCTTCTTCAGTGTTTCTTTGGATTTCTTTTCTATTTCAAGTTCATCGGTCAACCTTGATACTTCAAGTTTCAATGCTTGATTCTCATCATTTTTCAGATTTGCTTCATGATGTGCATAACCTAGCTGATCTGACAGATTTTGTCGAATCCCAGTCATTCTTATGATTTCATCATTCTTTTCAGATACCAATTCTTCAAGTTGTTGTTTCTCTCTTTCTAGATCTCTTACTTTATCCCCGGCTGTCCTCAATGCATCAAGATTTTCGGTCATCTGTGTGCTGAAATGCTCATGTTCTCTTTTCATTTATTTTAGCTGATTAGTCAGTGCTTTGTTCTTTTCTTTCAACACTTCAATCATTTCTTCAGTCTCTTTAGACATACTATTCTCAGATGATGTCTCAATTTGTTCTACTAACTCTTGAGAGTCCTGCAAATCATCAGATAATCTTCTTCTCACTTTCAATTATTTTTGCATTTGTCTTTGCATGTCTGCAATCTCTTGATTAGCATGATCCAACTCTTCTTGCAAATATACAATTCTCTAAGATTGTTTATAGCCTTCCACTGATAAGATCTTTCTCTTTAGGCAGTTAAACCCTTTTCCAAGATTGAAGCTCTAATACCAATTGTTAGACCCAATATGGAAAGCTAATGTACTAAGAGTGGAGGGGTGAATCAGTACTTCAAAACCTTTTTTCAACAATAAATTTACTGTTAAGCATAAACTGAATAGTGCAGTAACATAATATAATGCTAAAACAAATAAGTGACAATCATACATGATTCACTCCATAACACATATATTTTGGTCACGTAGAAACTCTTGGTTAGAGAGAAAAACTGCGGTGGGGATGGCACCCACAACTTCACTACTGCAATAATAAAGATTTCTCGGTTAGAGCTACATGTTTAGCTATTTCTAATAGCTTACCCTATTAGGAGTATCAAGATCTATTAGATCTACCTTGCTAAAGGATTTTACAACACTTATTCTAAATGTTGTAGAGGCTTTATAATTTATAGACTTAGAGTCTTTTACCCTGTTAAAGGTTTCTCTTACAACTTCAAAATATTACAGTAAATCATTACAAATATCTGCAACTTTACATCTGGAATGTTATAGCAGATTCTATGTGCTTAAAATAAGATTACCTCGGTAACCCATAAAGTAACTTGGTAAACCCTTCTGTTTACTCTGTTCTTTAACAGTTCTCTGAAATCCTTCTCGGTGACCTTTGTGTCTTTGTAACAGTCATAAAACTTAGTGCTTTCACATGTCTTGCTTCATACACCACTATATCTCTTTCTTTCACTGCATGTATATTTTTTTGATCTCAATCCATGCTATATAAATAGATCTTTTATGTCGGTGATCTTATTATTGCTTCGATCTTACAAACATGATTTTTTGAATGAATAACTATATAAAATATTCGATAACCCATACAGTAACTTGGTAAACCCTTCTGTTTACTTTGTTCTTTAACCGTTCTCTGAAATCCTTCTCGGTGGCCTTTGTGTCTTTGTAACAATCATAACACTTAGTGCTTTCACATGTCTTGCTTCATACACTGGTACTATATTTCTTTCTTTCACTGCATGTATATTTTTTTGATCTCAATCCATGCTATATAAATAGATCTTTTATGTTGGTGATTTGATTATTGCTTCGATCTTACAAACATGATTTTTCGAATGAAGAACTATACAAAATATTTCATTGGTTAGATGACCTCAAAATCATACACAATCTTTAAATGCAATTTCCAATGTGATAACGGTTACTTGTTCCTCGATCTTTGTAACACGTTTCCCATATATGTCCAGGTTCAGTGAATCTGGTAAAATGTTTCACTCAGTGTATATCAACTCGGTATATCATTATTGCTGCTCGGTAGACATGGAATGATACTCGGTAGACAACTCAGTGTATACTAGGCTCTGTGAATACTTTCTTCTTTAACCGACTGTACTGTGCATACTGACTAAATGTTTTGGTAGAGATAACCGGCTAGGAATTCATGAAATCATCGGGTTCACCAATTAATGTAGCTAGGAATTCGGATAAGGGGTTAGATGGTTAGTGTTCACGTCGGGTTCACCAATTAATGTAGCTAGGAATTTGGAAATCATCACATGCATGTAAATCAAAATACTAATCTAGCTCAATCATGAAAACTAAAATGCAATGATCTATCCTAAACACACTCAATAAAGACATGAAAATGAAACATTCAAAACTAAAGACTATGCAAACCATATGCAGATCTGAATGCTTCCTTCATGCGGCTCCATTGTCCTTCTTTCTTCTCCAAATAGTTTTGTTGTGGATCTCACCTACTAGTGCATGATCATGATTGAAAGCAAGTAGACAAGATTATTGCTCAAGAGTACTCAAAGCGTGATTGATTAGAAATTCAATAATCTGATTATTCTCATTATTAGATCGGGATTGAAGAAATTCATCCAATTTATAGAAAAATTGGAGAGATGATCAAATTAGCATGATTCAATTCAAATGGAAATTGCAAATCAATGATGTCAATTATGACAAATTTATGACAAATTATGCACTTTCTATGCAAAATTTGATTGATTGATAATTTATGACAAATTATGACAAACTTCTATGTCAAAAATTGATTGATTGTCAATTATGACAAATTATGACAAATTTCAATGTCATTCCCATGAAATTAGGAGAAAAATAGGAGAGAATTGAAATTAGGAATTAGAAAAATTAGAAAATTAGAAAAAGAGGAATTAAGAAATTGATGAAAATTAGAAACTAGGTAAATTAATTAATAATTTTTCATTTATTAATTAATTCACAAAAAGAGGAATAATTAGCCAATTAAATGAACATTTAATTGTGACTCGAAGACTTAGGATAAATAAATAATTTATTAATCCCAGAGGGGGAAATGACAAACAAGGTTAAATGATTAAATCACGAAACCCTAGAAAATGAATTAGGTCTTGATGAAAGATAATTGACTCGGTCATGATTCTGATTAACAAAGGACCAATGTAATAAATGATTTGATTGATAAATGCACCAATTGATGAGGAACAGTGACAAATTGATCCAAATTGACATAATTGAGATAGACAACGTTCGATGGAAAATTAATCACAAAATGACAAAATTGACAAAAGGACAAGGATCGATGAACACAATAGATTGCAAGACGACAAGATTGAAAATGACCACAATCGATGACAAATCGATCGCAAAATGACAAGATCGAACATGACAATGACCAATGACAAATCGATCGCAAAATGACAAGATTGAAAATAATAAGGATTGACGACAAATCGGGTGCCAGATGATAAGATTGATAAGAGGACAAAACCCTAATTAGGATTGACAATGTCCAAAATGATGACAAATGAGCACGCTCATTGATGTGACAGGATAAGATCGATCAAAATCATGACTAGATAGTGTTGTCGACAAGACCAAATTTGAGAGCGAGATGAATGAAAAATGTAGAAGAATGACTCGATGCTCGCAAATGATAAAGACCAAGTGCGAATCATAGGAGAAATGTTAATGTGACGCAAAAAACCCTAAAATAAGGCAATGCGCAAATGTTAAAGTATGACTTCGCAAGCGTTGAACATTTTTAGGTGTCTACATTTTGCCCCTCTTTGAGACAATGCGATTTTAAGCGTTGCTTCAAAGAACAATAATGAAAAATGCCCCAAACACTGATAATGACATATGCATGCCACCTCGAGGAATTGGCCGGAAACATGCAGAGAAGAGGCCAATTGATCGATAAAAATGATAGGATCGAACGGACTGACAATCAAAGATCGGATGCATGAAGGACAAGCAATTAAAGATGCAAAAGACCATGACCAACATAAGATGGAGAGGGTGCACGTCCATCTATGCACTGACAAAGATCTATAAATGGGACCAAGAAAGTGAAAAGAGCTCATTTGCACTAGCCAAAGAGGAGGATTTGTTGCTCTGGACAAGGACACTTGCAGATAGATGGCGAACATTCCAATGGCAGATCACCTCGGGGAACATGTACACACATTTAGACGACTGGACGATGTGGGAGCAGCGGTATGTATCTCAAAAACCCATGTTTTCAATCTGATGAATTTGACTTGCGTGCAGGACATTGCGGGGCCCACAAGGGATGCAGAAAGTGACTTCTGTGCTTGTGTAGGGCGAATCCTGCGCTTGTGTAGGGTCTTATGCACTTTTGTAGGGAGACACAGGCGTAGGTTACATGACACAGGTGCAGGTTCCTTGACACAGGCGCAGTTGTACAATATAAACCCTAATTTTGATCAAAATAACATGCAAATGATCCGGAAAGGGGGGATAAGAGTAGGATAGGTCAGATTAGCTAAAAAAAACCCTGATTGGACATGAAAATGAGGAAATGAAACCCATAGGAGAAAACCCTAAAACTGACAAAATATGCCCCAATTGTGATGCAGAGTCGACAGTATCCACTGATCACACGGGAGAACCGACCTGACTGCTTTATGCTATGACATAGACTTAGGAGCACGGACAGAGATACATTAGTAGGACTTGGGATATACTATGTCACATTCATGCCTGAGATTAGGGAAACACAGGACTACTTACCGCATTGGCAGAGCGATGGCATTCAGAGACCTCCTCATTCCATCTGGCGACTGGAGAGGCGACGGTGACACTGGAGGACGTATGGCATATCTTTTACATTTCGATTCATGGGGAGATGGTAGAGTATGACCCAGTGATAGGGAGAGACACGTTGTGCAGATTATTTGAGTGTGATGCAGATGATCTGGATATCGTCAAGAGGGAGATTGGCTGGGAGACCATGGCATCAGAGTATGATCGATGATATGTGGTGATAGCAGTGGTGATAGCATGCCTATTAGTAGGAGACAGACGAGGACGTGGATTCCCTATTGGATGGGGAAGAGTGCTAGAGCAGATGACGATGGAGGGGACAGTGTATGCATGGGGACCATGTGTACTGGCTATGCTGTATTTTCAGTTGCATCAGATAGCATATCAGGGAGTTCAGACTTTGAGTTGTGGAGTCACACTGTTACAGGTATGGGCATTTGAGCACATAGCTATATGTCGATCGATTACAGAGAGATAGGTAGTACCACATCGACCATATGTGTATTGCTATGGTGGAGCACTGAGACAGGGTCCTTTTGGATACATATTATATTGGCGACACGAGCTAGACAGACTGAGAGAGTTCATATGGAGGCCATATTGTGATTGCCCTGGATGGTCAGATGATAGTGATGAGCTACCATATTGTAGACAGGAGAGGTACTTGATTGGGCGACCAGTGAATCACTAGAGAGTGATTGAGTTGTACCTGCCAGAGAGAGTCAAACGACAGTTTGGAGAGAGGCAGGATGTACCTAGGAGGACTGCACACTTTACCCGATCTCACAGAGAGATGAGTCAGTGGGGGAGTATGATTCAGCCACACATAGCATATATGGACTTCACCCAGCTACAACAGAGATAGTGGGATTGGAGATCAGATGTGGCGGACGCCAAGACGACAGAGGAGTATGAGAGATGGTTTTCATGACTACGGCCAGTGCCATTGACAGATCCTGACATTCCAGTACTGAGGAGATAGGAGGACTTCCCACTCGCAGGAGAGGAGGAGGGAGAGGATGAGGATGAGGAGGATGAGGGCAGAGATGAGGATGAGGGGGATGACGAGGATGGAGACGATGAGGGGGATGATGAGGATGAGCCAGATTCAGGCGAGCAGGAGGCATTGTAGGATATACCCTTAGAGCCGGAGACAGCTAGGACAGAGGAGATGGAGATGTGCAGGGCTACCATAGCGAGTCAGCATGATCATATTGCGACATTAGAGAGAGAGAATGAGCAGTTCAGAGTGGAGATAGCCAGACTCACAGCAGCTCGAGATGCAGCAATAGCTCAGGCACAGCAAGAAGAACAGAGAGTCACTGAGTATATTGGGTCGATTCGGGATGCCAGTGCACGGGAGATGGCATAGATGTTGGTAGAGACCAGAGAGGAGATACGCCATTGGAGGACATTATATGAGAGTGCAGTTCCACCAGAGCAGAGAGCAGCTTCATATCGAGCATGATCAAGGACAGAGAGCAGGGCATGCTCTCGGAGGTCATTGAGCAGCATGGGGGTGAGTGGACCTATGAGACCACCACAGGGACATCATCCGTGAGACATGGCAGGGATGAGGAGGATAGAGGGAGCACCCAGTGACAAAGGCATGTGCTCCTTAGGACAGATAGTGGACATTATGTAGTTTGACATTTTGTAGTCAGCCTGCAGGCCATACTTAGGACAGACAGTCCAATTTGTACTCTGATATTATTGGACATATGATATGATATGCATTGATAGGATGGGATGCAATGTGTTATGGCTTATGTTATTTTTCATGTATGGATGACTTATGCACTGTTGATGTATGATTGTGGAACATGTATGGATGTATTTTTTTATGTGTTTTCGATGCATTTATAATATGAAATGGATAAAATGCTTGATGTGATGCTCGATGTGATGTGTGATATAATGCAAATGTACTAACCAACTGGATGCAGGATGCAACATATGTTTTTGGAGATCAGAGCACTAGACCGACCTGACTATCCGAATTGACGGAAGAAATGTTAGTAAGAAGAAATGAAACAAAGGACAGTTAGAGATGAAGAAAAACTTGCTTTCAGTAATGCACTTTGTAGGTGAGAACCTTTATTTTAATGTAGCAAAATGGATGCGTAGCATCATGGCATGGAAGGCCAAAGCTGAAATGCAACCCTTTTTGCAAAAGACGGACACATCATAGACAAACAACAAGCACAACCAAAAGAAAAGGACCATGATCCATCCCAGTCACTCTAAATCACTTAGTGACATCATCGAGTAACATAAGAACATGATCGAAGCCAAAGACAAATCAGTAAAAAGATAAGATGCACAAATTCCAACAAATCAAACAAACATCTTGATCTTCATTATCAAAAGTTGAAAGTGCTGATAGGACGATCATGCTGTCTGGTTTCAGGACATGCGGTACCCCGTCTAAGATAGGACACAGTCTGGTTTCGAGTATACCACACCCTGTATAAGACCCATGATAGTAGAGACAAGGACAAATGATTTTGAGGTTGATTGCTATGACAATTTTGATCAGTTTGAATGTCTGGTTTGAATGAAAAAGTTCATCTGTTTATGCATGATTTCATTAAAGCACAACATTAGATTGCGAGTCATTGGATGTATACTCAGTGAGCTATCTATGCACAAAGGGATTATTTATGTTTTATTTTACTTTTCGAGATTTTACAATTTTTTTGTTCATTTTTTCAAGACTTTATTTGATTATTTCAGGACGTTATTCAATTTCTTTTGAATTTTTTCAGGACATTTTCCAATTTTTATGATTTATTTTTTCAGGACATTTTTAAATGTTTTTTGAAGATTTTTTCAGGTCATTTTTAAATGTTTTTTGAAGATTTTTTCAGGACATTTTTAAATGTTTTTATGATTTATTTCAGGACATTTTTGGATTTTTATGATTTATTTCAAGACATTTTTGGATGCAAAAGTTCTAGTGATTGATCATGACAAGGGGAACGCACCTAATGCGGATCTAAAAGACATACATAGACCGGGACCAAAACATATATACAAGAAACTGGAGTATGCAAGACAATGATGTTGACCAATAACAGGCCTGGAATAGGACATTGGGTCAAGACAAAGATAGACATGATAAACCGGCCAAGAGAAAGCATAGCTAGAGGTCATGATAGATGACAAAGCAACAATCTTGTTACACATGGCACCTGTTTGCTAGGTTTTCACTAGAGGGCGAAGCATTTTTCTTTACTTTTTTGCTCTTTTTTTTTTCCTCTTTTTTTTTTGTATTTTACTTTTTTCCACTTTTTTTGTATTTTTTTTTTTTTACTTTTTCCATTTTTTTGTATTTTTTCAGGATCATATTTGAAGAAGTGCTGATAGAAAATTATGCCCAGTACTTGCGAAGATGCATGATGTTTATAGGATCAGACAGAGGTTCACCTTCTGGTGTGGCAAGCTGATATGCCCCCGAGCCATAGGCTGCAGTTACTATGAAAGGCCCAACCCAATTAGGTTCAAACTTACCTTTGATGATGTCAGTAGACTGTGCATTCTTGGGGTTTACCTTTAAAACCGGGTCTCCCACTTCGAAGTGTCGCCCTTTGACCTTCTTATTATAAGAGTGATGGAGACGGTTTTGATATGCTTGCAAATGTGTCAGAGCTGTCTGACGTTTCTCATCTAACATCTCAAGCTGGTGCAACCGAGAGACTCTGTGTGTCTCATCATCAATCAGATGTTGCAAGGAAACACGCAAGGAAGGAATCTCCACTTCCAAGGGTAAAATGGCTTCCGCACCATACACCAAGGAATAAGGTGTTGCACCAGTAGGTGTGCGGATAGAAGTGCGATAGGCCCATAGTGCTGGATTCAACTAAACATGCCAATCTCAACTAGCGTCATTGACAACCTTCTTCAGGATCTTGATAATGGTTTTATTTGATGCTTTGGCTTGACCATTCCCCTGTGGATAGTATGGACTGAAGAAACAGTGTTGGATATGAAACTTTTCACAGAGTTCTTTGAGATCTTTATTCTTGAAGGGACGACCATTATCCGTGACTATGGCAAGGGGAACCCCATACCGGCATATGATATAATTTAGCAAGAATTTTGAAATTTGGAAACCAGTGATATAGGTCATGGGGATAGCCTCGATCCATTTTGTAAAATACTCTATGGCTATAATGATAAACTTGTGTCCATTTGCAGATGTCGGGTGAATCTTGCCAATAAGATCCAATCCCCATTGAGAAAAGGGCCATGGAGATATGACAGAATGAAGCTCTTGGGCTGGTGCATGAATGTAGCTTCCATGGATTTGGCATTTGTAACACTTCTTAACAAAATCATGAACATCTTTTTCCAGAGTAGGCCAATAATACCCAGCACGAATCAACTTTTTGGCTAAGCTTAGACCATTGAAATGGCCCCCACATATACCATCGTGAACCTTGTGTAAAGCCGTTTGTGCTTTGTCAGAATCCAAACACCTGAGGAGGGTATGGTCAAAAGAACAATGGTAAAGGGTGTCGGCGATGATGACATATTTGGCTGTCTATCGGATAAAGGCTCAGTGTTGGTTAGCGGAAAGGTTGGGTGGTAAGGTTTGGGGTTTCAAATATTGATATATGTCATTGTACCACGGGGAGTTGGGACCAACAAGAATGCACATCACATCCGCTATCAGAATGTCAAAAGAGGGAACCAGCAATTGTTCAACTAAAAATTCACATTTGTCCATATTGTGGGGCATATTCAACATGGAAGCAATCGTAGCCATCGCATCTGCCGACTTGTTTTACATTCTCAGAACTTGATTGAAATGGATAGCCATGAATTTGGTCTTGAAGAAATCTATCATATGCTTATAGGGAATAAGCTTTTCATCTTTTGTTTCGTAGTCATCATTCACTTGTCGGATGACTAATTGAGAATCTCCATAGACTTGCATATGCGTGATGTTCTAGTGGACCGCTACTCGGAGTCCTATGACTAGTGCTTCATACTCTGCAATGTTATTTGTACAATGAAAAGTTATCCTGTAGGACTTGGGAATAGCATCACCTTGAGGGGTGACAAACAATATGCCTGCTCCGGACCCGAACTTGGTATGGGACCCATCAAAGTATAACTTCCATTCATTAGAGGATGTGAGAGCAAAGACTGATTCATCTAGAAAATCGGTCAACATGGGATGATCATCATAAATAGGAGCCTCTGCAAGTTGATCTGCTATGACTTGTCCTTTTATTGTCTTTTGCTCCATATACTCAATATCAAATTCACTGAGGATCATAACCCACTTTGCTAGGCGACCCGTCAAAGCTGCTCTGCTAAGCAAGTATTTTAGGGGATCAATTTTTGCAACCAACAATGTTTGGTGATTTAACATATAATGTCGAATCTTTTGTGTTGCAAATACCACTGCTAAGCATGCCCTTTCAATAGTTGAATAATTTAGCTCATAGCCTACTAGTGTCCGACTGATATAATAAATAGCTCGCTCTTTGCCATTCTCATCCTGTTGGGCCAAGAGAACTCCTAATGTCATTTCCGTTGCAGAAATATATAATATGAATGGCTTTCCTTCTATTGGAGGCATTAGAATAGGCGGCGATAGCAAATAGTCTTTGAGAACTTGAAAGGCTAATTGACATTGCTCAGTCCATTTAAAAGCGACACCTTTATGCAATAGATGCTGGAATGGATGACATTTATCAGCCAACTGAGCTATAAACCAGCGGATGGACTGGAGCTTTCCTTGCAGACTGCGTAGTTGACGGAGATTAGAAGGAGGAGGCATATCCATTATTGCTTTACCCTTGGTAGGGTCGACCTCAATGCCTCTGTGAGAAACAATGTACCCTAGTAATTTGCCAGTTGTGACACCAAAGATACACTTCTTTGGATTGAGTCTGAGATTGTAGGTCTCCATTCGATCAAAGATTGGGCCCAGGATGGCTAAATGACTATCTCTTGTGACAGATTTGCATAACAAGTCATCAACATAGTCCTCCATCAAAGTATGCATGAAATCATGAAAAATTGTTGTCATTGCTCTTTGATACGTTGTGCCTGCATTTTTAAGACCGAAGGGCATCACATTCCAACAATAGGTACCCCAAGCACAAGTGAATGTTGTCTTATGTTGATCTTCAGGAGCAATGCGAATATGGTTATAGCCGGAGAAACCATCCATTAATGAAAGCATCTCATATCCAGCAGTCATGTCCACTATGATGTCGATATTTGGCAATGGAAAATCATCCTTAGGGCATGCTTTATTGAGATCCCTAAAATCTGTGCAGATTTTGATGCCCCCAGTTACCTTGCTAAGTGGTACTAAATTTGAAATCCAATCTGCATAATCGATGGGTCTGATAAAGCCCACATCTAGTAATTTTTTTAACTCCACCTTGACCAAAAGAGCCACCTGGGGATGCATCTTTCTAAGTTTCTATTTGACAGGCTTGGCATCTTCTTTTAATGGCAAATGATGAAGGACTAATTCTAGATCGAGGCCAGGCATATCTGCATAGGACCATGCAAAGCTGATCTTCTTCTCAAGAAAGAAATTGACAAAATCTATCTTTTCCTGTTGTGATAGAGAAGCAACAAAATGAATGACCTTAGGGTTGTCAGGTGTACCCAAATTGATTTCCTCGGTCATTTCCACAAGCAATGTTGATTTGTCCTGACTTGATAGGGGTATGTCCACTCTTCCACCTTTGGGCGCCTTAGAGAAGTTTTCACCCGCAAGTACGTCTTTTGTTTTTACTTTTGTATGATTAGAGAGTGCCTTACGGTTTTCACTCAAAGATCTATTCTTTTGATTTTTTACTGTTTCGTTCCTTTTTTCATTTTGATGACTAGAAGAGGGAGTTGACTCCCCAAAATATGCTGTGGAATCCAGGTCAATAGCAAATCCTGCCTTATGATCACCTTGTGGCATGCCTTCCCGTAGTCCAAGGAATTCTGCAATTGCTTCGTCATTTTGAAAACAGTCCAATGTGAGTGGTTCTTGTTGGTCATGTTGGATAAGCTGGGGATAGATGAGGGGCATGTCATCATCGGTTGTAAGGAGAGAAAGGGCTGATATGGTAAAGATGTAAACATCTGTGGTGTCACTATCCGAACTGCTTGTATCTGATTCGAAGCTTGGGTCCCAGAATGACTCTATCCAAGCATTAGGACATGTTTTAGGAAGAGGAATTATTTCATGTTTGTCTTCCATAGGCAAATTATCAGGGTCAATGAAAATATTTTCGAGGGCATAGGAGCTAGAAGAAAAAGAACTCCACTCCCATTCATTGGAATCAGTTTCAGGTTGGGTATCCTCAGGTGTTATTTCATCATCAGAGTCACACCCTTTTCTACACATGGGCACTTTGGAAGATGAGGGTCCAATTCGCAACAGTACAAAACCTAACCCTAAAGTCGGAGGTCGCATCTTGGGTAGAACAGGTTCTAGCCTTCCATTGTTGTTTAGGCCTAAGCCACTGCAACCGTCATATCCTTTCTTTTGCAGCATAGTAAATCCTTTGCCGTATCATTCCACTGGCAACCTGACAGGTGGGGTCTTAGTTGGATCTTTGTAAAGCCAATCTATGACATCATCATCTATAGTTTCTTTGTCAAGTTCACCCCATCTTGTAAATGTAGTGGGAGGCTGATATTGAATAATGACCTTAGGTTCCTTTTGCAATAAATGCGGTTTGCCATATGATTTTGGAGATATTGGTAAATTCCCGATGAGGAATGTTTGATCCATTGAATATTCTCCGCATCCTTGGTCTTGTATCTTCAATTTTCCTTTGACAGCATCTAACAATTCATTAGGATCCACATAACTATGTGAATTGGCCTCTCTATTGACTGGGACTTGCTGCTGAGGGGTATCCTTTAGAGTAGCACAAAATTGAAATGGATTAGGATCTCCTAGAATTGTTATCTCAGTTCCATTGTAAGGATATTTTAAACATTGATGATAAGTGGATGGAATTGCTTTCATTGCATGGATCCATGGACGGCCAAGAATCATATTGTAAGGGAGATCAAGGTCTAGGACCTGTAGGAAAGTGTTTTCTGTCACTAGACTGGCTCTGATAGGCAATGTAATTATCCCTTTGGATGGGCGCTCAGCATCATCATATGCTTTTATTGTTATTCTTCTGGAAGCATCAATATCATTTTCTATATATCCAAGGCCAATGACCACTCTCAAGGTACAAATATTAAGACCCGCTCCACCATCTATCAAGACTCGTCAGATTTTGCAATTATGGACAAAGAATTCAAGGTGCAAAGGATCATTATGAGGGAGCTTATCAGGTGAGATATCATTATCAGAAAATGCGACATTTTGGGAAACAGCTAGATCTCCAATCCGGGCTTGAAACTGGTCAACATCAATATCTGTCGGGACAGTGGACTCAATTAAAGCTTTATCTAGGACTGCATGATGCATGGGAGACATTTTCAACAACTCAAGGACTGATATTTGTGCAGGTGTCTTTCCTAGATGATCCAAGAGATTATACTAGCTTGCAGGAGTTGGTTTGGAAGGAGCTGCAAGAGCTCCTTTCAGGACTATTCTAGATCGACGAGTGGTGACCGTGCAAGAGGGATCTTGTCCCTTTATTCTTAGGGTGGAAACATACTCATTTGATGCTCTGAAACAATTGATGACATTGTTATAACCAGTATTCGCATAATTTGTTGTTTGGGTAGAGTTGGAAGAAGATGCTTTACCCTTGTCATGATCAAGCAAAGGAGTTTTGAAAATGGTGTGATAAGTGTTAGAGGTTGCATGGGGTGGATCTACCTCAATTACTCCTTGCTCTAACAAATCTTGAATCATATGTTTCAATTGAAAACATGATGCATTTTTATGTCCTTTGGACCGATGATATTCACAATAGGCATTATCATTCCACCAATGTGGCTTTACCACAGGTTCTACCTTGATATCTGGTAGCTTGATAAATTTTGCTTGTATTAATTGTTTCATTACCGATTCAATAGGCTCTCCCAATGGTGTAAATTGTCGAGGAGGCCCATCCCGCGATCGGAAAGGTTTGCGTTGTTGGTTTTGGAGTTGGCCTTGTTGTTGATTATATTGTTGAGTGTGCTGTTGTTGAGTAACATTGCTCATTGGTGTTTGATTTTGTTCCATAGTTGACATATTAGGAACACTCAATTTCTTGATTGTGAATGGGGGTTGATTTGCATTCACCGCTCTTGCATCAACAACACCATCATTAGTGACATTCTTATTTTTATACCAAAATCTGTTTCTATCCCCTGAATAATTTGTGTTGTCACTATCTTTATTGAGCTTGATAATTCCTTTAGCTACAAGAGTTGTTTCAATGCTCATTCCTTTCTCAATGAGTTTCTCAATAGTACTGGGACTTTTCAATTTTAGTTCATACATCATTTCTAGGACCAAATTTTAGATAAACAGATTCACTTGTTGTTCTTCAGGTATATCTAGGGAAGAACGACTATACAAGCTTCGCCATCGTTGCAAGAAAGTCACTAATGGTTCACCTTTCTTTTTCTTGGTGTTGCATAAATCTGACATGGTCACGTCACTGTCGATGTTGAACGCGAAATGAGATAAAAACTTTTGAGCCAATTCCGACCAAGTCTTTATATTTCCTGGCAGATGTGAATACCAATCCATGGCTTGTCCCGTGAGACTTCATGCAAATAAGCGCATTAAATAGGTTTCCTCATAACTCACTTCAGTACATGCCGTGAAAAATGCTCGAATGTGATCTTTTGGATTGCCATTCCCTTTATATTTCTCAAAATTAGGTGCCTCAAAATGCTTAGGGAATGGAGGCATGTATACACTCTTGTCAAATGGATTAGGACATAAATATTGATCTGTATACAACTTCTTTGTTCCTTTAGTTTCTAATGCATCAACTTTTTGTTGCAACTTCTCAAGTTGTTGTGCAATGGTATCAGATTTTGGAGGTCCATCATTAATCCCAGTGGGTACTCTTTGTCGATACATCGTATTTCCGATCGGTTGTTGATACTCTGAAATGGCCATTTTTGGTGTCTCCGACATATAATGTTCTTGGTACATCTCTTGTTGTTGTGGTTGTGCTATGCCTTGATATCGACCTTGTTGTTGTGCTTCTTGTAGACTAGGTTGATATTGCAATTGAGTATGTTGTTGATATTGCACAGGCGCCAATTGCGGTTGTGAAGTAGGATAGCTTGTTTGTCTTGGCACATATTGAGGCACATGTTGTTGATGTTGACGAATCAGAATTTGTTGACTTTGTGCCAATTGTTGTCGTGGTGTGTATCCCATCATTTGTAAAAAACTTTGTTTAGGTGGTTTTCATTGCTTCTCCTTAAGATGGGGTATAGCACTTGCATTAACTTGTTGTGTTGTTTGTCCAATCCATTGTGATGGTTGCAAGTTTGCATTAACTTGTAATGGTGCTGAAGGCGCTGCAATTTGTTGTCGAATGTGAAATTGTTGTTGTTTCACATTGCTTGTTTGCACATTCGATTGTACCTTTTGTGTATTACTCAATTGTTGCAACAATTGTTGTTGGTGCAAACCACTATCCGTAGCTCTTTGCGTCGCCATTATCGAAGGATTTTTCGCAATAGTGTTTGGAAAATATATTGAACTTAATGGGACATAAGAACTTTGCTGCATCATGGAATTGCTTTGGACATTAGTGATATCAGGCATTCTAGTTGTGAAGCTTTCCTGCATCTTAGATTTTGATCCAACTTTATGCATGTAAGGAACCACTTCTTGTTGAGGGACAGCTGTGAATATTTGTGTGGTCTTCATTTGATCTTGTGTTACAGGTGTTGTGTTGAATAATGGATTATTTATTGTCTCAAATGGTGACTTTTGAGGAATAGTCACTATCAATGCCTTTGAAGCACGTTTGCTCATCAAGGTAGGCTGAGTTGCTTGTTGTGCATTTTCTTCATTTGGATGCGGAGAGAAACTTAACAACTCACCGCCTTGTTGTTCTTGCACATTGATTTGCTCACTTGAAGAGGTCACATTACTCATCATGTTAAGATACTTTTGTGGAAACATCTTAAAGACTTTGTTCAAGAACTTATCCATCTTTTTTGTTATCTTTGGATCTTGAAGGAACATGTCAACATCATTAGAAGCATTGGAATTGAATGAAGAATCTAGTTGGACATTTGGATTCATTTCTTGTTGAATGCCTTGATCTGAACCAAATCCTTGCGAAAGAGTTTGTTCTTCATATAATGTTTGAGTTTGAATGTCATGTTGCAGGTGTGGTTGATTCTAATTGAAAGGTGCACTTCCTCTTGGAGTTGGTGGAACACTCCCATGTCCTGGTTTCATAAGTACAAACACTGGTTCATATAATGGAGGTGGTCCAAGTTGAACCATTCCATATGGTGGTAAAGATGTATTTGATGAACCTTCAATTTGCACTGTTTGACTAGTTTGAAACTGCGAATTTGCTATGTTGTCCATGGGTTGATACATTGGTTCGCCCATCTTTTTAGATTTTGATCTTGTCTCAACAAGCATGTCACTTATGCAAATGCAATATTTTTGGAATTTTTCAAAGATAATGTATGATATGCAACTAAGTGCAAACTAAATAGATGAAAATGCAATCTATGGCAAGAATGCAATCTATGTTTTTGGTTGTTTTTCAAGATTTTGACAAACTTTTGAATGCAATTCTAAGAATGAGACCCTTAGGAAATTGAAATGATGTCTAGACCTCAAAGGACAAAAGGACCAAGTGACAAAAGGACAAAATGACAATGTCTCCCCTATATGCTTGGATACTAAGCTAGGTTTGACCAAATGACATTGATGACAAAAAGACAAAAGTTTGACAAGGTCTAGACTTCCTAACAATGACTTAGGGTTTATTCAAAGATTTGCATTACTCAAGTATGACAAAACCTAGTTTTGACACTATATGCAAAGAGACAATTACTATTCAAATGATCCTAATATGATATGATAATGACCTAAGCTTAATGAAGAGATCTAGGGTGTGCAGATGTAAATGTGTGACAATGGTATGACTTTAATGCAAGAGGACACATGCAAATGGATGACCCTTATTGATATGAAAAGGAGTATGACCTAGGTGTCATAACCTTGGTAATTGACAATGACTTTGCAAAATGAAAACCTAAGATGGACCTAAATCTAAGTGACATGAATGTTGAGACAAGACTTTGAAAAATGTTTGACAACCATGTTTGAAGATGTTTTGAACTTTGTTGGATGAAATGTTCTTGTGTTTAACCTTGTTTTGAATCAATTTGCCTTATTTTTGAAATGAGATGCAATTCAACTTTTGACAAGCAAAGAATACAAGATATTTCAACTTAGACTCAAGACAATCATGCTCATTCGCACATTTCTTATGGTAGGCAAGGACATTAGGTACTTGAGAGGTAGACTTGTTATAGGATTCAAGGAGAATACATAGATGCTTGACCCCACGGGCTCCCCTCCACGACACTCACTTCTCAGGGCAGCCAAGCATTAGTCCCCATGGAAATCTCCCCATGGCGAACTTAGTATCTCTTCCAAGTATCCGAAGTTGTCCTTCTCAAGCAACTAGAAGGGTTTTTGGCCTCTAAAAACAAGGTGTTTAGTAAGGATTTATGTTAAGCATTACTCCTTGATGTCACGCAAACGTGATTGAGACATTAAGCCCATCAAGATACCAAAAAAATGTAGTCGTGCAAGCACGATTTAGACCGTGAGGTCCTACTTAGATGTTGATATGAGAAAGAGTTCAAGGGTCATCACTTCCCAAGTAACTGCAATTCCCACGTAACCCTTCCTTCAAAGCTTTCGCCCATCAGGTATTTGTTTATAGTGAGTTAGAATGCCAAGGTATTCTAGCCATACTCACTTTGGGTCATTCCCTTCTCACAATTATCACTTGCTTGCAAAAGCAAATGGTCGGGAAGGCAGGCCCTCTAAAGGTGACACACAATCAAAGACATGAGCATGGTATCGAAGATCTGGATTTCTGATCACCCTAAGAAGGATCAGAGCATAATCTCCTACTCCAATGTCACACTCAACAATCAAAGAAAAAACATGTTCATTCCAACCTATTTAGAAATCATGCTAGGTGCCTATAACATTAATGGCAAACACCAAGTTTAGTTGTTTCTCCAAGGCAACCTGCAAAACCCAAGTTAGAAGTTTGAGGTGTTTATTCTTTGACTATTGATTCTGCATAAAACATGTTAGTAGTTTCATTTGTTGTCTTTGCCATGCATATGCCAAGATGTTGCACAGACAATTAGTACTAAAAACCAAAAAACAGAAAATAGAATGCAAAAACAAAACAAATTTTTAAGCAAAACACTGCCTTTTTACCTCTGTTCTGGACTTTACACAGGCGCAGAACTCATGACACAGGTGCAGAATGCATGACATAGGCACAGATTGTCCTTGACATAGGCGCATAATGCATAACACAAGTGCAATTTGTCTTACATAGGCACAGAAGTCCCCAGAAAACCCTGCACTACCCTATTTTTGGTCTTTTTGACCTGCAAATCAACTCAAAAGCACTCAAAAACACAGTTAAGGGGTTAGATGGTTAGTGTTCATGATGGGTTCACCAATTAATGTAGCTAGGAATTCGGAAATCATCACATGCATGTAAATCAAAATACTAATCTAGCTCAATCACGAAAACTAAAATGCAATGATCTATCCTAAACACACTCAATAAAGACATGAAAATGAAACATTCAAAACTAAAGACTATGCAAACCATATGCAGATCTGAATTCCTCCTTCATGCAGCTCCATTGTCCTTCTTTCTTCTCCAAATAGTTTTGTTGTGGATCTCACCTACTAGTGCATGATCATGATTGAAAGCAAGTAGACAAGATTATTGCTCAAGAGTACTCGAAGCGTGATTGATTAAAAATTCGATAATTTGATTATTCTCATTATTAGATCGGGATTGAAGAAATTCATCCAATTTATAGAAAAATTGGAGAGATGATCAAATTAGCATGATTCAATTCAAATGGAAATTGCAAATCAATGATGTCAATTATGACAAATTTATGACAAATTATGCACTTTCTATGCAAAATTTGATTGATTGATAATTTATGACAAATTATGACAAACTTCTATGTCAAAAATTGATTGATTGTCAATTATGACAAATTATGACAAATTTCAATGTCATTCCCATGAAATTAGGAGAAAAATAGGAGAGAATTGAAATTAGGAATTAGAAAAATTAGAAAATTATAAAAAGAGGAATTAAGAAATTGATGAAAATTAGAAATTAGGTAAATTAATTAATAATTTTTCATTTATTAATTAATTCACAAAAAGAGGAATAATTAGCCAATTAAATGAACATTTAATTGTGACTCGAAGATTTAGGATAAATAAATAATTTATTAATCCTAGAGGGGGAAATGACAAACAAGGTTAAATGATTAAATCATGAAACCCTAGAAAATGAATTAGGTCTTGATGAAAGATAATTGACTCAGTCATGATTCTGATTAACAAAGGACCAATGTAATAAATGATTTGATTGATAAATGCGCCAATTGACGAGGAACAATGACAAATTGATCCAAATTGACATAATTGAGACAGACAATGTTCGATGGCAAATTAATCGCAAAATGACAAAATTGACAAAAGGACAAGGATCAATGACACAATAGATTGCAAGATGACAAGATTGAAAATGACCATGATCGATGACAAATTGATCGCAAAATGACAAGATCGAACATGACAATGACCAATGACAAATCGATCGCAAAATGACAATATTGAAAATGATAAGGATTGACAACAAATCGGTCGCCAGATGATAAGATTGATAAGAGGAAAAAACCCTAATTAGGATTGACGATTTCCAAAATGATGACAAATGAGCACACTCATTGATGCGACAGGATAAGATCGATCAAAATCATGACTGGATAGTGTTGTCAACAAGACCAAATTTGAGAGCGAGAGGAATGAAAAATGCAGAAGAATGACTTGATGCTCGCAAATGATAAAGAGCAAGTGCGAATCATAGGAGAAATGTTAATGCAACGCAAAAAACCCTAAAATAAGGCAATGCGCAAATGTTAAAGTATGACTTTGCAAGCGTTGACCATTTTTAGGTGTCTACAGGTCCTATTATATCACAATAGGTCCTATTATGTCACAATAGGTCCTAATATTACATAATAGACCTCCTTATATCACATGATAGGTCATAACGGGAGTCTTAAGGGGGGAGAGAGAGAGAGAGAGAGAGAGAGAGAGAGAGAGAGAGAGAGAGAGAGGAGTCTTAAGGGTAAAGAGAGAGAGTTAGGTCCTAATATGAAATAATAGGTATAAATATGACATAATAGGACCTATTATGATATAATAGGTCCTAATATTAGGATATAATAGGTCCTAATATTATGATATAATAGGTTCTATTATGACATAATAGGTCCTATTATGTCGTAATAGGTCCTATTATGTCGTAATAGGTCCTATTATATCGTATTAGGACATATTATGACATAATAGGACCTCTTATGACATAATAGGTCATATTATCACATAATAGGCCCTAATATGACATAATAGGTCCTCTTATGTCAAAAAAGGTTGTATTATCACATAATAGGTCCTATTATCACATAATACGACCTATTATGTGATATTAAGACCCATTATGTCATAATAGGACTTATTATGACATAATGGGTCCTAATATCACATAATAGTTCCTAATATCATGTAATAGGTCCTAAGGGAAGGAGAGAGAGAGAGAGAAAGAGGGAGAAAAGTATTAAAAATATTTAATTTAATCAATTAAAAAGACTAAAAGGGCGAGAGAGAGTACTTATTATTTTTAATCACCTTTTATTTCTAATATATTTAATAATTTTATTAATTTAAGTGGGTTGGTGAATTACAGATGATAGGGATGCATACCTCTTTTTTTTGCATGATATCTTGCCAATTGTTCTTCATGATGTCTTTGTTCCACTTCAATGGAATTCTTTTCTAAAGCCTTATTTACCCTTGTCCTTTTATTTCCCATCTCCTTCCTTTAAAAATACATCTTTTGAAAAATCCACAAACAAAAAAATCACTTAAAAATGCCTTCTTTGTAAACAAATGTGAATTAATTTTCCAATTTGAGATGTAGAAAATAATAAAAAACATCTACATTTAAATGGATTCGTTCATAGCCCATTAAAAAAAAGTACGATCGATTGGGGTTTCTATCGAACATCGATAGTTAAAAAATGCCATGTTAGATAGAAAGTGGCAGTTACAACCAATATTGATGACGTAGGGTTTGATAGAAAGGGGGTTCAATCAAATCCCCTAGGTTCGATCAAATGCCCTTTCTATCAAACATATGTTCTATTGAAAGTGCCTATTAGATGTCTCTCCCAAAAACCCTCCTAGTTTCTACAAAAATCTGGTCTTCAAAGCTCAATTTGGGTGCTCAAATGGATGAATTTTGACAAATCCAAATGGATACAAGTAGTACTCAAAGTGAGATTTCTGATGATTCTTATTTTATTATGTATTGAGTTTATTAAGATTTTTTTTTAGATTAACTAAACATAGGTTTCACACTGAACATCAACCTCTAAGGTCAAGGCTTATGGAAAAATAGTAAACATCACCCACAAAATTCTGAAAAATATTTACGCACGAAGTATTGAAGTCCTCTTTCCAACAAACAAAAAAATAGATTTTCGTTACATATACAACAAGTTATGTTATATCAAATGGACATGTATGTCAAAATTACAGTTAACTAGACTCCAAATCTTAATAAAATATGAAATATTGAAGATAATGCTACAAAACCAATTTTAAACACTAGATATGGATGTTACAAAACCAAATTCAAAATAATCATGTTCATATCTATTATAGAATTTTTTTTATGCTATATAGAGTGAGTAGAAAACTCTTTAAAAATGTTGTTTTTGAAAAAAACTAGTTTTCAAGGGAGATAAAAAAATGGAAGCAAATCGATTCCAAAAAATTATCAAAAAAATATTTTTAGAATATACATACAAAATGACACAAATCACTAGTTAACATCATCTACAAATTACTTACGGTTTAGCAGTGATAGGTGTCTGAATCTGAAGTTTTTTCTAAAAATGAATATTGTAGTGTCAACATTGGCAAAAAAGTGTAACCCACTATTGTGGGTTCACTCGTGCTCTTTTCGCAAACCCTCGATCCAATACATCCTTACAACCTGAATGCATTAGTTCCATTAGTTCCACCAAGATGGGATAAGAAATATCTTTTTGGATAAGTGGTGGATGGTTTTTGATCAGCCACCATGCAGTAATCGTGCAATGCCTTAGTAATTTTTTGAGGAAACTCTATTTTGATTTTGTCCTCAATGAGATCCCTAACTATTTTGACTATCTCAATTTCTAAGGTAGGGGTGGGGGATCCTCACATGATAGAGTAGGGGCACAATGTGACATAAACATGACACCGATACCCTTGGGTAGACCTATGGTGGAGCACATAATAGTTCCTTCCATTGTGAAGGAGAGTGTCGAGGTAGATACCTAAGAGACCATTAGCTCACTGACTTAGACCTTCATACAGTATGTTAAGCCTCTAGTACATGTTGATGGGGATTAATCTTGCAAGCCTCAAGTTCCAACTCACTACTCTCAATCATACATGTCTCTTTGGACTTATGACCTTGATATTAGTCAACATGTACCTATAGAGAAACCATCTGCTATAGAGAATATGGTCATGATATAGTCTTTGCTAAATGAGACATTCAACATTGATACCCATGTAATTTTTGCAAGTTTGTTTAACTTTGTTTATTAAATTTTATTTTGAAGTGTTAAAATAACTATATTAGTACAATGATTGTGATAAAAATCTAGGGTCAAAGTGCTTATACTACCTATGACATTCCCCTAGCCATGTTTTACACCACACCATTGAGTGATCAAGTATCTATCTAGTAAATAATTCAATTTCTACATGTGAATAGTCAACATTATATGAATAGATTTCTTATAAGTCACTTTGGATGTCTAATAGTTTTTGCTAGACCTTTGATATCAACACCTCACAGTGAAGTTCGCCACGATACTTAAACTGAGGTAACCTTTATTCATTAATGTAAAAAAAATTTAGGTAGTTTTTGTTGGTATTATGGATGACTTCGTCATGTGTTGCATTGGTTTTGTCATTGATGTCAACACTTATCTTTCTGGAGGTCTACATTGTTGACCTAACACTCTGGTTATATTGGTTTATTGTTGAACTGACACATTATGGTCCCAACATGGATATTGACTTATGCACAGTCATTGGTATATGGTTCACTAGTAGCTCAAAAAGTTGATTATGACTTGTTATCATCTCGAGATCATTTGGCTATGTCGAAGACATGGATTGGATATTTGGAATTGGTGTTTTTCTTATTGGACTAATCGGGTTCACATATTTGCCTTTACCAGTAGATAGGTCTAGGTCATGGACTGGTACAAGATATCATGTTCTAGATCAACATGATACGTTTTTGAAATGGTTTATTGATTGGATAATGTGTAAATATATTGAGCCGACATATTATATCGCATCAAGACTTATTTTGTAAATGTAATATCTTTAGTGAGCTGACCTTATCATAAGGTCTTAGGTTTTGTATAAATAATTGTAAGATCTTATTGAAGATCATTGAAGAGAAAAAATAAGCAGATCCTTGTGCGAATCACGTAGATATTATTTGAAGGTTGAAGGAAAGGTTATGAAGGTGTTTGGCACTCATGGTCAAAGATTAAACTGGTACTGAATCCAATATTGTAGATGCTATACTGAAGTAGTACATTGTTATTGGATTTAACCATCGAATTGTAGTCAGCGTGACTCCTATTTTGTGATTGAGTAGTGAGCTCTAGGTGGTTGGCCTTTTTGCATGTGCAGACCCCATTATTATATTCACTTACTATCTACAGTAGTATCATCTAATTGTGGGTAAGGTTTACCACCATGGTTTTTCCCCTTACAGGGTTTCCACATCAAAATCTATGTGTCATGTGTTGTGGATGTTGTTTCTCTTTCTGTTTCATGCATTAAGTTATACCGATACTACTATAACTGCTAATCTATTTTACCGGAATTAAGTTTGTTTTACCTACACTAAGTTTTAAGTTGGATTTATTGATTTTGGGTTGTAATTTGTTGACAACTGATTCACCCCCACTCTCAGTTGTCCTTCCCGGTTCCTAACAAATGGTATCAGATCATAGTCCTCTTTTTACAGAAGCCTAACAACTTGAGGAGATCCTATGGAAGCAAATATTTTTTGGAAGGATGGTCCTAAACTTGATGGTACTAACTATGGTATATGGAAGATCAGAATGGAAACACATTTGAACTGCATTGGAAGAGATATATGGGATGTTACAAAGAATGGCTATGTTGGTCCTACTTCAAATATCCCTCATCCATCGACATTGGCAAAGCAAGAGAAGCACTTATGAGTGCATTATCAGATCATCAAATCATGGGATTATCATATCGATCTACTACAAAAGCTATTTGGGATAAACTGGAAACATTGAATGAAGGAGATGCCACTGTCAAAATCGCAAAATTGGAATGTTATCGAGTCAGTTATGAAAATTTAAAAATAGAAGAAGATGAAAGAATTTCTGCATTTATAGAAAGAGTTAATGAAATTATTTTAGGAATACAATGTTGTGGAGGATCTTTAAGTGAAGATGAAATTGTTTCTAAAGTTTTAAGAGAATTGCCACTGGCTTACAAAATGAAAGTGACTGCAATTAATGAGTTGAGAACAATGACTAATACATCAGTTTCAAGAGATACTTTGGTTGGGAAAATTTCAACATTTGAGCTTGAAGAATTTGGTCCTATTGCTACAGTCAAAAATGACATAGCTTTCAAAGCATCATCATCAACATCATCATCATCATCTAACAAATCTGATTGGAAAGTACTTTATGCAAAAGAACTTGAGAATATCAGGAGAGAAAATGAAGAACTTGAAGAACTTGAAGCACTATTTGCAAGGAAGATGCCTAAAGGTCTAGCAGGAAGTAAGTATGAAGGTAAAGCACCTTTCAAATGTTTTAATTGCAATAAAGTTGGTCATATGGCTTCTAGGTGTCTTGA
Source organism: Cryptomeria japonica (assembly GCF_030272615.1). Taxonomy (NCBI): domain Eukaryota; kingdom Viridiplantae; phylum Streptophyta; class Pinopsida; order Cupressales; family Cupressaceae; genus Cryptomeria; species Cryptomeria japonica. Next base: position 589,350,125 of record NC_081413.1, on the reverse strand, counting down.
TAGACATGTAAGACTAAGAGAGGAACCAAAAGGAACATATAAACCTAACACTGAATATCAGAGATATAGATTTAAGAAAAATTGAGATAAGTCATGTTACTATGTAGATGAAGGTGTTAGAGATGACTCTGATGAAGATCCAATAGATAGTGGATGGGTTTTTGTTGCATTAAAAGAAGATCCACCGACACCTATTGTCAAACTGGTAGAACATGCATTAGCAACAAAAATTGAAGAAAAGAATGAATGGATCACTGATAGTGGATGCTCACATCATATGACTGGTGATAAAAGAAAATTCTTGTCTTTATAGGAAATTCATAGAGGTCTAGTAAGAATTGGAGATGACAAAGCTTGTTTAATCAAAGGAAGAGGCACTATATCTTTGGATGGTAAGCACAATACTGACAATGTTTATTATGTTGAAGGTTTAAAGCATAATCTTTTGAGTGTTGGTCAGTTAGTGGAAAAAGGATTTCAATTACAATTCAAGAATGGAAAATGCAAAATCTTGAACCGAACTAGATTGGAGATTGCAACCGATAATCAGACTAAAGGTAATATCTTTCATTTGAATACCAATGATAAGACATGTTTGATTGCACACATTGATGAAAGTTGGTTATGGCATAAAAGACTCTGTCATGTGAATTTTGATTGCATTGTAAATATCAGTTCAATTAAGGTAGTAAGGGATTTACCTAAGATTGTGAAACCTCATAATCTGGTATGTAAGGAATGTCAAATGGGAAAGCAAGTTAAAACAACATTCAAGAGAATTTATGGGAAATCCAATAATATTCTTGATTTAATTCATACTGATTTATGTGGTCCAGCAAGAACAAGAAGTCTTCAGGGTGATAGATACTTTATGCTAATAATTGATGATTATTCTAGAATGTGTTGGGTTACTTTTCTTAAAGAGAAATCAGAAGCTTTCGAAAGATTCAAGATATACAAGGTAATGTTAGAGAATGAAATCGGAAAGAAAATCAAATGTTTGAGATTTGATCAAGGATGAGAATTTACATCTAGGGAATTCAATTCATTCAATGAAGTGAATGGAATCAAAAGACAACTACGAGCACCCCGGACATCCCATCAAAATGGAGTTGTAGAAAGGAAAAACATAACTATATTGGATGCAGCAAGAACCATGATGATAGAAGCAAATATACCTCATGTGTACTGGAGAGAAGCAGTGCATACAATGGTCTATACTTTCAATAGAGTTCACATCAAAGGTGAAACTGGTAAGACCACTTATGAACTATGGTTCGGTCATACTCCTACTCTTAAATACTTCAGAATATTTTGAAGCAAATGCTGTATTAAGAGAGATGAGTCTATTGGAAAATTTGATCCTAGAAGTGATGAAGGAATATTTATTGGTTATTCAACTAGAAGCAAGGCATATAGATGTTATAATAAAAGATTGCAGAAAATCAGTGAAAGTATTAATGTGAAGATAGATTAACATGTTAAAGGAGATTCAAGATCTGTAGAACCGACATTAGAAATGATTATAAATGAACTGGCACAGATTGCACCGGTACAAGAATGAAGAACTAGACACACCAACATCATCAGAAAACTCAACTGCGACTAAAGACCATCATCTTGTGAATGGAAATTAGAATAAACCCAGGTATGTAAGATTGAATCATTTAGAAAATTAGATAATTGGAAATAAAAATCAAGGTGTTATGACTAGAAGAAGATTGGAAAATGAAGAGGTATGTTTAATTTCTCAAGTTGAACCGGCATCAGTTGTTGAAGCATGTCAAGATAAACATTGGATAAAAGAAATTGAAGATAAATTAGAACAGATTGAAAAGAATAATACTTGGATATTAGTTCCCCGGCCTAAAGAAAAAAATGTAATTGGAATTAAATGGGTATTTAGAAATAAACTTAATGAGGATGGTGAAGTAGTTAAAAAAACAACAAGATTAGTTTGTAAAGGTTATTCACAGAAAGAAGGAATTTATTATAATGAAACCTTTGCACCGGTAGCCAAAATTGAAGCAGTAAGACTATTTCTTGCATTTGTAGCTCATAAGAATTATAAAGTTTATCAGATGGATGTAAAATGTGCATTTTTGAATGGAGATCTTGAAGAAGAAGTTTACATTGAACAACCTGATGGATTTTCATTAATAGATGTTAAGGATATGGTTTGCAGGTTAAGGAGAGCTTTATATGGATTGAAGCAAGCTCCTAGAGCTTGGTATGCTAGACTCAATAAATATCTTTTAAATCTTGAATACACTAACGGTAATGCTGACAGTAATTTGTATTACAAAATCACCAATGCCGACATTTTGGTTATTGAATTATTTGTGGATGATATCATTTTTGGAGGAGAAGAACAGTTATGTAAAGACTTTGCTAACAAGATGCAAAAAGAATTTGAAATGTCTATGATTGGAGAGATAAAAAAATTTCTAGGTTTGCAGATTTCTCAAATAGATATAGGTATATTCATATGTCAAACAAAATACTTGAAGGAACTTTTGAAGAAATTTGGAATGGAAAACTCCAAACTGGTAAGCACTCCTATGACTACAACAGATAAATTGACATTAAAGGATGATTCAACTCCTATAAATATAACAAGGTACAAATCTATGATTAGAGTATTACTGTATTTGACACAAACCAGACCTGATATAATGATTACAATGTGTATTATATCAAGATTTCAAAGAAATCCTAAAGAAAATCACGAATCCACTGTTAAAAGGATTTTTCGGTACCTACAAGGCACAACAAATCTTGGTTTATGGTATCCTAAGAATGATAATTTTGAGTTATGTGCATATACAAATGCAAGTTGGGTAAGAGATGTAGATGACATAAAGAGTACAACTGGTGGCAGGTTCTTTCTTGGCAGAAGATTAATTTCATGGATCAACAAGAAACAAACTTGTACAACATTATCTATAGCAAAAGCAGAATATATTGCAGCAACAACTAATTGCACTCAGGTATTATGGATCAAGAAATTGTTGAAGGATATCAAGGTAAAATGCAAAGAGCCATTAATTATTCATTCTGATAATTCAGCAGCAATTGATATATCAAAGAATCTAGTATTTCACTCTAAAACAAAGCATGTTTCTATTAAGTACAATCTTTTGAAAGAGAATGTTGAAGCAAATGAAGTGAGATTAGTTTATATGAATACTAAAGAGAAAATTGCAGATATTTTTACAAAGCCTTTTCCTAAAGAAACATTTGAATATCTCAGAGAGCAGCTTGGGGTAATTTTCCCACTGGCAGAGACTTGAATGATGAAGATTGGCATCAAACCGGTAGGGGCTAACAAAAAAATCTATTTCTGGCTTTGATGAAGGAGAGATACTGCTCAGGGGGAGTAGTTAGCTGTGTGTTATGATTCTTAAACTACTTTGGCATTTGATGTCAAAGGGGGAGAGATATCTATGGAAAAACATTGTACTTGGGGAGAGATGTATTTTTGTTTTCGATTGTATTGTTCCTGTTTTTGGCACAAAACTTTGTATTGATCTATTTTGGGAGATTGTTGGTATTTGGCATTTTGTTTTTGGCACTTAGATGTTTTTCCCTCTAGTGTTTCCATCAATTCCAAAGGGGGAGATTGTTGGTATTATGGGTGACTTCGTCATGTGTTGCATTGGTTTTGTCATTGATGTCAACACTTATCTTTCTGGACGTCTACATTGTTGACTTGGCACTTTGGTTATATTGGTTTATTGTTGAATCGACACATTGTGGTCCCGACATGGATATTGGCTTATTCACAGTCATTGGTATATGGTTCACCACTACCTTAAGAAGTCAATGATGACTTGTTATCATCTGGAGATCATTTGATTATGTCGAAGACATGGATTGGATATTTGGAATTGGTGTTTTGTTTATTGGACTAATCGGGTTGACATATTTTCCTTTATTGGAAGATAGGTCTAGGTCATGGACCGGTACAAGATATCATGTTCCAGATCAACACGAAATGTTTTGGAAATGGTTTATTGATTGGATAATGTGTAGATGTATTGAGCTGACATATTGTATCACATCAAGGCTTATTTTGTATATATAATATATTTAGTGAGTCGACCTTATGAGAAGGTCTTAGGTTTTGTATAAATAATTGTAAGATCTTATTGAAGATCATATTATGAGTGTGTGCGAATATTGAAGATCATTGAAGAGCGAAAATAAGCAAATCCTTGTGCGAATCACGCAGATATTATCTCAAGGTTGAAGGAAAGGTTATGAAGGTACATTTGGCACTCATGGTCAAAGCTTAAACTGGTAATGAATCCAGCATTACAGATGCTATACTGAAGTAGTACATTGTTATTGAATTTAACCATCCAATTGTAGTCAGCGTGACTCCTATTTTGTGATTGAGCAATGAGCTCTAGGCAGTTGGCCTTTTTGCATGTGCAGACCCCATTATTGTATTCACTTACTATCTGCTATAGTATCATCTAATTGTGGGTAAGGTTTCCCATCATCATTTTTCCCCTTACAGGGTTTCCACGTCAAAATCTATGTATCTTGTGTTGTGGATGTTGTTTCTCTTTCTGTTTCATGCATTAAGTTATATCGGTACTGCTATAACTGTTAATCCATTTTACTGGCATTAAGTTTGTTTTACCAGCACTAAGTTTTAAGTTGGATTAATTGATTTTGGCTTGTAATTTGTTGACAACTGATTCACCCCCCCCCCCCCCCTCTTAGTTGTTCTTCCTGGTTACTAACAGTTTTGATAATTGAAAAATAGTTGTCTTTTCATTTTCAGCTGTTGACATTGACATTGGATACTTCTCTTGATGTTTGCACTACATTGGATCATGGTGTTGTAGCAGTATCAGCTGGATCCATCAGCCAATCATGGAAAGAGACTGGGGGGGTGAAATGAATCAAAAAGAAAGGGGGGTGGATCTATCCTATTATTGCGGGCACGGCACTCACAGGTCTAGCTCCATAGTCTTCCTGGTAGTTTACCTAGCTACGATTGATTGAACCTTATAATGCCGCTAATGAATGAAACCGGCCGAATGAACTATTGATGGGACGAGCTTTATTTTTCTAATAATGGGATGAGCTGCTATTTAGGCCTTGGTATCGAATCTTTCGTAAGGGAGGGAGCTTTCAATCGTGTTATCTCCATCGTGTGAGAAAGCAACAGTGAGACCACAACCAGAAGCGGTGGAAAATCCTATCATGGCATCCCATCATTCTGGGAATCGTGGAGAAGCAAGCAGAATCATATCGTAACCTTAATCGGGTCGAAGCGTAGGCCCAGTGAATCGACCCCGCGATGGAGTTCCGTAGCGATAGGGAAAAGGTAGGCCAAGGTATGGGGAGGAAGGTCAAGAAAGAGTAGAGGGCGAAGCGCCATCCAATAGTTGATCCAGTGCATCCTATTTCTGAGCCATCATTTCATCGTTTCCACCAATCATTAGTTTGGAGTGGGAGCTATAGGAGTCAATCGAGTTAGTGCAACATATGAACTAGTGAGTGCAACACCTTCTAAGCATCTATCGGTTGGGAGCATCATTTCCTCTCTAAGCTACGGCATTTCCTCCAGGTTCATCAATAGGCGGCCTATTCATGGTCATCCCTATCGTCAGTAGTACCAGTCGTTAGCCAATAGCTAGAAACAGGGGACTCCTCCCTCTGGTCGGGACAGATCACGAAAGATTATGGATCTATCTCTGGCATGGGGAATACCCAAGGGAAGGACTCGAGCTCGGGGAATAGAATATGCATGGGCGGTATAGCACTGAAATCACAGCCAATCATTAGTGCAGGGGGGCCCATAGCCCCTAAAAGTCTATGGGGCCGGGGGCTATCAATCGTAGCTGGGTGGTATAGCATTTCGGTGTAGTTTGGGACCGAGGAACATCTAGGAAGGGAAACGAACTAGTGTGGGCCTCTATACTTTTGATTGCATCAGTTTGAGCTCAGTTGAAGTCTAGATAGGGAGACTAGTGATTGGATTTGAGAGACATCAACATCACATGCATCTCCATCCCCTTGATAGTCAAAGAGAAATTATGATCTATTTCTATGGTATTTTTTAGCATATAAAAATTGTATTATCGATATGTGACATTTTATGTCCATATGGATTTTGGCAAGCCTATATCTTTGTAGTGGATATAGATGTTATACTCTTATTGACATGAAACATTGTACGACTTTATGAATTTTTGGTTCATGAAAATCATTTTTACAACTATTATCCATATCACATATACATTTTATGGTTGAAATCAAGATTCTCTAATTGTACAAATATTTTTCAATGTGAGATATTACATATTATATTCTATCTTATCTATACTTCTTATTACACTCTTATTTGAGATCAATTTTTGTTCCACAATTCAAGTTCATAAGTTGGTAACTAGTATATATTTTGTAGTTTCATGGATAGAATTTCAATTTGTCATAGTCCATGGAGATATGAAGATTGTAGATTTTATTCTAATTAAGAGCTAAAATTAGGTACAATATATGATCTTGCTTAATTATCTAGAAAATAGGAACAAATAGGAAATGACAAGGGTGTCGAATATTTTACTTTCTCAAAAGGTATGAAAGTCCTAATGAAGTTAAATCATATATTAACAAGTTATTGACATGTGTGATGAAACTATGAGAGTCTTAAATAGCCTATGGCTATCCTAATCAAGTTATGATTGTCCTAATGAACCTATCATTATCCTAAGAATGTAACATAAAGTATGAATGAACCTATAATTGTCTTAAGAAATTTGTGAAAATATTAACAATGAAGCTAAGACAGTCATAATCAAGTTATGATAATCCTAAATCTTTAGAACTAAATGTCTTATTTGTGCATACATGTAAAAATAATCATCATGCTAAGAAAATGACAAAATATAAGATTGCAAGTTACAATATGTGCCCTCTTGAATGCCTAGGTTGTAAGTAGGTTCTCCAAGATGAACAATACCATTTGAATTTTTTCGTAGTCCATACAAAATTCCTTTTTGAGGAATTAAAAAAGACAGATTATTGATCCTTATTGGCTTATAAAAAAGTGTGCCAAGTTTCAAACTTATCCCACACACGCAGACTATTTTTTTGCAAATACGAGTGTGTGAATGAGTTATTTATATTAGAAGACTATTTATACATGTTAGATATGTCAATTTACACCTTCCTTATCAATCTTAGGGGCTGATCAATCCATTTGATCTTTGTTGTCCTAAAATAGTCCTAAAAAGCAAGCCTAATTTGAGTGCAAACTATAATTTTTCATCTATTTCATACAAAACAACTATATCTAATTTTCACATATATTTAGTAAGGGTGAAAATGGTATCACAAATGGGTCTTAGATATTAATTATTACATGCATGAAGGAAGCTATGGCAAAAAAGGGTGACCTTTATGCACTAAAGAGAACACATGGCTAGGTTATGGCTTGGAACGATTAGGCGACTTGGCAAGTGACATAGGGGAATACATAACATAGAACTAGCCTCCTAGACATTATCATGCTAATGGTTTGTGCCCACGATAAACATATTGAAAGTTAGGGTATAATGCAACTTTTCATTGAATTCATTTGATGCATTTTGTTGCTACAAAAAAAAGTGTCAGTATGAGCAATAGGATTTGAGTATTCAAAATGTGAGAGAGGCTTTTGGAGAGGGGAATCACATGACTCCATAGGTTTATATGACTTGTTCATATGCACCATAGATTCTGAGAAATGCATGGTTAAAGTTTGACAATTTTTACACTTAGGTAACTTAGAGAATGTGTGGCTAGGGTATGTTCCTTAGAATGATCAAGAAGCTTGGCGAATGAAATAGGGGCATGCCTAGCGTAAACCTAGCCTCTTAGATACACTCACATTGATAGTTTGTGTCCACAATGAACAAAATAAAGGTTAGGGTATATTGCAACTTTTCATTGAATGTATGTGATTCTTTTTATTGCAACTAAAAAAGTGTCAACAAAATATGAGAGAGGTTTTTAGAGAGGGAAATCACACAAATATATAGGTTTAGAAGACTCATTCATATGTGCCATGGAAGCTGAGAAATACCTAGACAAAGTTTGACAATTTTCATAGTTGGGGTACTTAAGAGAATGTGTGGTTAGGATATGTCTTAGAAGGACCAGGAAAACTTGGCGTGTGAAATAGGGGCATGCCTAGAATAAAAATATCCTCCTGGACCTTCTTGCACTAACGGTTTGTGCCCATGATGATCAAAATGAAGGTTAGGCTATATTGCAAATTTTCATTGAATGCATCTAACACTTTTTGTTGCAACAAAAAATGTGTCACCACAAGCAAATGGATTTAAGTATTCAAAATGTGAGAGAAGTTTTAGAGAGGGGCATCACATGACCCCATATGTTTAGATTGAGAATTCATATATTTCATATATTTCAAGAAATACGTCATCAAAGTTTTATAATTTTTTCGCTTAGGGCACTTAAGAGAAGGTGTGGCTAGGGTACATGGCTTTGAATGATCAAGCGACTTGCGCTACAAAATAGGGGCATGTCTAGTGTAAACCCAAACACTTGGATGCTCTCATGTTAACAGTTTATGCCCAGAATGAATAGAATGAAAGTTAGGGTATATTGAAAATTTATTGAATGCATCTGATGCTTTTTCATGCAACAGAAAAAGTGTCAACATGAGAAAATAGATTTGAGTATCCAAAATCTAAGAGAGGTTTCTGAAGAGGGAAATCACATGACCTCGTAGGCTCAAATGAATCCTTCATATGTGTCATAGATTCCAAGAAATCCATAATCAAAGTTTGACAATTTCCACACTTCGGGCACTTAAGAGAATGCATGGCTAGGGTATGGCTTAGAAGAATCAAGCGACTTGGAGAGAAAAATAGGGGCATTTCTAGCTAAAAATAAACCTCCCAAATATGCTCACATTGATGATTTGTGTCCATAAGAATGAGAATGAAAGTTAGGGTGTATTGCAACTTTTTATTGAATGCATGTGATTCTTTTTGTTATAGCAAAAAACTTGTGTCAATACTATTGGAATCAATGAACACTGAGGGTAGGGGCAAGGGGTGAATCAGTGTTCTACAATTTTTAACTTTGACAATCTGTCCTTTAAACCACTTAATGCATATGAAAGAAATTAAAGTGCATAAACAAAAAGCAAAGATCAACAACACCAAAACACCAATATTTTTACATGCAAATATGGTTAACGGAGAAACCACGGGGGATTCTAACCCACAATATTAATATACTCTACTAAAAGTATAGAAATATTACATAAGGGAATGCAAATGAATTCAGTTACACTGCTTAGAGATTACTCCTCAATGTTTATAAATAAGGGCTACAACCCAAAAGGCTCACTCCCTTACAAAGTGTTTGTAAGAGATTACAATGTATTTTGAACTATGAAATAGCATCAAAACATGCCCAAGTATAGTTTGGGTTAAGCACAAAACATATTCTTACTCTTCTTTGCAATACTTCTGTTCACCTTGCACACCAATATTCACCTTACGCATGTTAAAATACACACAATTTCTCATACACACATCTCTCACAATCATCTATCACCAAAATGATCAAATAAACCTATCTTATATATCTGCATCACCAATTTAGGTTGCCACCACGTCAGCAAGTCACAAAAGATGAAACGTGTACACAAGTCGGCTTAATCTGATTAGAAACAACTAAGTGGACCAAAACAAAATATCCACACACTTCCCACATGTCGACATACTAATGCCTAACAAATAATCAATCACCAAAATCGATTCACAAGATCTGCAAAATGAATTATCACATGTTACCAATGATAACCACTATTCTAGCCAAAACTTGATTACTAGATCTTCTAACTTACACAAAAATTATTACTAGAGGCCACAAACCTGGAATAAGGTAAATTGCATATCCACAACACATCTCCCAGATCTACAAAGCAAAATACTCAACAAAAATAATTTTCCAACTAAAACACTGTACACTTTGTCGGATATATTGTTCTTACCGGACCTCACCAATATTTGATCAATCTTCAATCAATCTTATGGAATGATAAAAACATGAGCTGTGGATACCAATTCTGATATGAGTTACCATCAATGAAAACTTCTCAACATACATGCAATGTCTCTTGCCAACAATCTCACCCTTTGGCATTGATGGCAACACTTAGTAAAAAATGACTAAATGTCAGACCAAGACCAAAATATATGTTAACAACAAAGAGGAGGAAAAATGAGAGGAGGGAGGGGGGTTGGGAATCAGTTTTCACTGGATCTACAAACAATATACCAAAATACCAACACAAGATATGATCACACCCAAATATATGGGAGGAAATACCAAGCTCTGCAAAATCAGATCATAAGATCTTCCCAATTTGCAATTACCGAAGAAAATCAAAGGAATATGTTGACATCAATGACAATAACATATTCTAGTATCAGCAATGACCAACAATATCCAACAATCTCCCCCTTTGGCATCGATGGCAACATATGAATGTGAAAAACAATCAATGCAAAGAAAGAAGATATCTCCAGCAAACTCTCCCTAAGATCAAGACATATAAAGCAGTTTTTCACATGATCTTTCTCCCCCTTTGACAACAATGCCAAAGATCTCAGAATAGATAACCAAATCATGATTCTCTCTCCCACTAAGACACACAACCAAGTCAACTGAATACTCCAAGAAAGGAGCAACACCATCTCATCAATCTAGATAAAAGGATAAGGCTCTAAAATCCATTAGATTGATGCAACTCAATGCATCTAGTTCTCAATAGGAGGGGTAGATGCCCCTAACTTGTCTCTCAAATAGATAAATGTATCTATAGGCAAAGGCTTAGTAAAAATATCAGCTATTTGTTCTTTTGTACTCCATCTTAACCTTCTCTTCACTAACTTGTTCTCTCAAGTAATGATATTTCATTAACGCATGCTTAGTCTTTGAATGTTCCACCATATTCTTTGACATTTTAATAGCACTAAAGTTATCATAGTATATAACAATAGGCTCATCATAGATAATTATGATATCTTTCAACATTTTCTTCATCCAAACTACCTGAGTGCAATTACTAGCAACAACAATATACTTAGCTTCAACAGTAGATAAGGACACTGAATCTTGTTTCTTACTAGCCCATGAAAACAACTTCTTGCCAAAAAAGAATGCTCCACCGATAGTTCTCTTCTAGTCATCTACATCACCAACCCAATCAACATTAGTATAAGCACATAGCATGAAATCATCATTCCTCAGATACCACAAACCATAATCCATAGTTCCCTTCAAGTATCTAAATATACTCTTCACAATAGTGACATGACTCTCTTTTGGATCAACTTGATGTCTAGTAGCTATGCACATAGAATTCATAAGGTTAGGTCTAGTCTGGGTAAGGTACAAAAATCCACCAACCATAGATCCGTACAAACTCTAATTAGCTTTCAAAGATTCGTCATTTTCAGAAAATTTACAACCAATCACCATAGGAGTTCCAACCGGTTTGGAGTCATCCAACCCCAACTTATTCAATAATTCCTTTACATACTTAGTTTGAGATATGAATATACCTTTTCAAATATATGAAATCTACAGACCTAAGAAAAATTTCATCTCACCAATCATAGACATCTCAAATTCTTTTTGCATATCACCGCCAAACTTCATGCTCAATTTATCATCTCCTCCAAAGATAATATCATCAACAAAGACTTTAACAATTAAGATGTTATCATTCCAAATCTTACTGTATAGATTACTATCAACAACTCCTTTATTAAATCCCAATTTCAACAAATACTTATCTATTCTAGCATACTAGGATTTAGGGACTTGCTTCAATTCATAAAGAGCTTTCTTCAGTTTAGATACCATGTCATGATCATCTGATAATAAAAATCCATCACGTTTATCAATGTAGACTTCTTCCTCTAGACCACCATTCAAAAAGGTAGAGTTGACATCCATCTAATATACCTTGAAATCATTATAAGCAACATATGCAAGAAACAGTCTAACAGCTTCAAGTCTGGCCACTGGAGAAAAAGTCTCCTCATAGTCAATTCCTTCTTTCTAAGAATATCCTTTCCAAACTAGTCTATCTTTATTTCTAACAACTTCACCGACTTCATTCAATTTGTTTATGAATACCCATTTAGTACCAATAATATACTTATCATTAGATCTAGGCACAAGTTCCCAAGTGTTATTCTTTTCAATCTAATCTAGTTCTTCTTCCATATCTCTCATCCAATTTTCATCTTTGCAAGCTTCAGTAACATCTTTCAGTTCAACTTTGGAAATCAAACATACTTCTTCAACAACTAACCTTGTTCTACTAATCACACCCTTATTCTTATCACCAATAATTTGATTTTCTGAATGATTCAATCTTACATACCTCAGAGTCTTCTCATTGTTCTGATTTTTTAGGTTCGTGCACCTCTTTACTGACAACAACAACATCTGGGTTAATTGTCTCTACCGGATCAATCTGCTTAGGTTCTTTAGTCTAAATATGGTTTAGAACAATATGCTAGCCATTATCATATCCACATGCTCTGATCTCTTTCCCAAGGTTCTCATCCACCTTCACATTTGCACTTTCCACTATCTTTCTCAGTCTCTTATTGTAGCATCTATAGGCTTTTCTCTTTGTTGAATATCCTGAAAATATTCCTTCATCACTTCTAGCATCAAACTTTCATATATCCTCATCTCTCTTGATATAACATTGCTACCAAATACTCTAAAATATCTCATAGTAGGAAAATGACCAAACCATAACTCATAAGGAGTCTTTTTGGTATCACCTTTAATATGAACTTTGTTGAATGTGTAAACAACATTGCTAATAGATTCTTTCTTGTAGATCTTCAGAATATTCCCTTAAATCAACATAGTCCTTGTAGCATCCAAGATAGTTTTGTTTTTCCTTTCAACAACTCCATTTTGTTTAGGGGTTCTAGGAGCAGGTCCAATTGTCTTCTAATTTCATGCTTCTCACAGAATGAATTGAACTCACTGGAACAAAATTATCCCCTCTATCAAATCTCAAACATTTTACCTTCAGTCCAGACTCAGTCTCCACCTTTTATTTGAATATCTTGAACTTGTCCAATACTTCTGATTTCTCCTTCAAAAAGACAACCCACATCATCCTGGAATAATCATCAATTAGCAACATAAAATATCTATCACCCTGCACACTTCTAACATTTGTAGGTCCACACAAGTCAGTATGCACAAGATCTAGGAATCCATTAGATGTATATTTTTTCTCTTGAAATAAATTCTTATTTTCTTACCCAACTGACATTATTTACATACCGGATTAGAAGAATTAACATTCTTATAAATATCTCTAACAGCTTGTGTACAACTGATCTTAATAATTGAATCAAAATTTACATGACATATTCTCCTATGCCACAACCAACTTTCATCAATTTGAGAAATCAAACAACTTTTCTCACTGACATTCAAGTGAAAAATGTTACCTTCAGTCTTAGTTCTAGATTCAATCTCTATACATGAGGCATTTAGGATCTTGCATTTTCCATTCTTGAATTGTAGATCATAACCTTTATCAACCATTTGTCCAACACTCAAAAGATTATGCTTCAAACGATCAACATACAAGCCATCATCAATGTTATGCTTACCATCAAAAGAAATAGAGACTCTCCCATAGATCACACATGCTTTGTCATCTCCAAGTCTAACCATTCCACCATCATATCTTTCTATACTCACAAATTTTCTTTTATCACTGGTCATATGATGTGAACAACCACTGTCAATCACCCATTCGTCTTTCTCTTCAACTTTAGTAGCTAAAGCTTTCTCCTCAACAATACAGCTAGTGGAATCAATAGGCTTAAGTCCATCTTCCACAATGGCAAGAAATACAACTTCATCTCTTTCAAATTCATCATCTGTAACACCTTCATCAGTAGCATAATAGTGGTTCTTTTGATTCCTATACATCCAGTTAGGCTTGTAAGGCTTGTCATAATTGTTATTCTTCTCATATCTATCATTCCTATCATGCTTGTCATACTTAGCCATTCTCTTCGGACATCTAGAAGAAAAATGTCCTATCTTATTACAAGAAAAACATTTTAAAGGCAATTTTCCATCATACTTACCAACTCCTTTAGGCAATCTTTGGGCAATAAATGCTTCAAACTCATCCAACTCTTTTTCTTTCTCTTCCATCTCTCTTCTCTCTCTTTCATATCTAGATATTTTTCACTCATCGGGATCATACTTCTACTTTCTGGATACAAATGATGATGCTCTAGATGTTGTCTTAGACTTTCCATATGATTCTCCAAACTCTCTCAGTTCAAAAGCATCAATCTTTCCAACCAACATATATCTTCTCACTGTAGTCATACTTTGGATCTCATCAAGAGCAACAACCTTATGCTTATAAGAAGGAGGCAAAGATCTCAGCACCTTAGCAACAATTTCACATTCTTCAAGGGTTCCATCGACACATCCGATACCTAGGACCAGATCATTCACCTTAGCCATGAAAGAGTATATATTTTCATCATCTCCCATATTCAATGTCTAATACTTTCCTTTCAAACTCTATAATTTAGCAACTTTTACTTTTTTATCACCTTCATACAAAATTTCAAGCTTCTCCCAGATCTCATGTGCGGTTTGAAGTCCCATTACATTTGTCAATTCAGAAGCAATGTTTCCTTTTATCTAATATTATGTTCGACTTTCTTGATCTCATCAGTAATAACCATTCCATTTGGAGGAGAGGAACATGCATTCTTTCTAATCTTCCAGTAATCCTCTCTAAGACATTTCAAGTGCACTTCCATCCAGTTCTTCCATATAGCATAATTACTTCCATCAAATCTCAGATTGTCCTTCTTAAAGATAACACCTTGAGCTACCATCCTGGATCTCCTCAGGTGGTTAACCTTTCCATCAAATCTCAGATTGTCCTTCTTAAAGATAACACCTTGAGCTACCATCCTGGATCTCCTCAGGTGGTTAACCTTCTTCCGAAGGATCTAGCTCTGATACCAATTGTTAGAAGAAAAGAGGAGGAAAAATAAGAGGAGGGGGAATATGTTTTCACCAGATCTACAAATAATATCCCAAAATACTAGAACAAGATCTGATCACACTGAAATATACCAGAGGAAATACCAAGCTCTAAAAAACAAAACTGCAAAATTGGATGATAAGATCTTCCCAATTTGCAATCACCAGAGCAAATCATAGGAATATGTTGACATCAATGACAACAACATATCCTAGTAGCAACAATGACCAACAATATCCAACAACATTAACACTACAACCAAAAATCTAATCACCAGATTCCAAAGAATCAAAGAATTAAGGAACTCCCCTTAGATCAACATTTTTAACTCCTATACACTCCCCCTTTCACATAAATGACAAAGGTAAGATACTAGAAATCAAGAATTCAGGCCAAAAATTCTATACAATCTTCACAAAAACTTGAAAATATCTACATAGAGATTCTTCAAAGAGTCCAAGTGACTATCCCAACCCTTTTACAAATTCTCAAAAAAAGTTATAAACCCATTGAGAAGATAAGACTGTGCTTCTGTGGTCTTAAGATCAACCAAATCATTTGTCTTGAGAGCCCTCTGAGCATCTTCAAGAGCATTTAGCATTACATCCAACTTATGGATAATATGACTCCTAAGTTCTCCAACTCTTCCAATTAACCTTTCTCGATCATAGCTCATTCTCTGAATCTTTTCAAGCAATGAAATTACCTAATTTTCATGTTGGCTTAATGAATTTGAAAAAGGATCAATTGATTGACATAAGCTTTCCAACTAATCCTTGTACTCCTAAGACTTCTTCTCAATATCTGTAGTGAACTTGTTAAGGGATAAACATGATTTATACAAGTTTCCTCCTTTGATTATTGCATCCTGCATGATTTTCACATAATTACTTAATGTGGGTCTGTCATTTGAGATCATTTTCTTCAAGGTGCGGAGCCTTTTAGCATCAAATTCATTTTTGACCTTTACCTCTATAGATTTCTCAAAACATTAAAAGTGAGAATTAACATAATCAATTAGACTTTTCAATTGCCCGGATGAAGTATCAGATGTATCCTTTTGGAATGAGGGCATTAACTTCTCCAAAGTATTGATTGCCATGTTCATTAACAGACTATCTTTAGTGTGAGATTTTAGAAGATCTTCACTGGCTTTGGCTTGAGAAAAAGATGCCAAATTAAGTTTCTATATGGGAGATAGAGAAAATAGATTGATTGGTCATTGTATAAATTTTGGGTCTTCAATGACCTGCTTACCTTTCATAGTCTCTGCAATGTTTCTTGTTTTAATTCAACCTTCAACCTTGACCTCTTTCTTCTCCACATTTTCTTCTATGACTACTTCCTTTTTCAAGTGCCGGAGGGATCTCAACTTTATTTGTTATATCAACTTCACCCACATTGCAGCTCTCTCTATTGTACTTTCTCTTGGAACATTGACTTCTACATGTTCTACTGATTGAACTTTCAGAAGAAAATTATCACCCACACCCTACTCAGTTGACTGCACTTCTGGAATTGAAGGTATATCCACCTTGGGCTGCTCAGTTTTTGGATGTGTCATATTGTTCTTTTTTTGGATTTACTTCATATTGATTTTCTTCCAAAACCTTTCTCCAAATTTTCTCTTTTTCCTTAGCAATTTCATCAATTTTGCCGAACATGATCTTGTTTACTCTGTGCATACTTATCCTTGGCTAACTGGAGTGATCTAACTATCTCCTCCTTAGAAACAACTAAACATAAAGTGACTACTATATATTACTTCAATTTGTCATCTTCTTTATTTGTTGTTAGTCTTTGAGCATTCAAAATGTCATACAAACTCTTTGGAATTATAGATGATAGCAATATTAAGGCTTTACTATATACATTCATATATTTAACTATAGCCTCTTCTAATGTCCTCTTCCCACTTTCATCAAAAAATTTCATACAACTCAGATAGTGGTTTCAAATTACCATCCTTGACAACTAACTTAACAATATGTTCTAATGTAATAGGGGGCACAATGGTGTAATTATCTTGAAGTTTTTTTGACTTCAATGCCTCATCAATCTTAGATTATGGTTTCTTGTTGGATCTGGTTATGCTGGATGGTTTCTCCTTAGTGGCCTTGGTGGTCTTAGGAGGTTTTGCCTTTACTTCTCTTATTGCCTCATCTAATTCTGTTTCTTCTTCATCAACCACCACAAATCTAACTGATTTCTTCTTCTGTACTCCACCAGATGGCTTAACTAGTAATTTGGGCTTGGGAGGCTGAGAAATAGGAGCAGTACTTCTTGTTCTTGCTTTAGGCTCAGAGACTGTTGTTGGTTCTTTCTTCACTCTTACTAATTAGCCTTTAGAGGTAATGTTTTTCTCTCTAGCTTTCCAGACAACCTCTTTTGATATCCCCATGCTTTATGAAAAAGCTTCAACCTCTTTTCAAACCTTCTTCTGAATGATTGGTCTCTTAAATTACTAATGAAGTTTTAGGTTCTTCTCCTTGTAGGTTTCAAAACCTTTGTTCATTAGAGTCCACCGATTGGCTCAACAAATGTTGTGTATATAGTTCTAATTTTTTTTCATCAACCTCACATCCCATTGGTAGAATCCATGAAATTCGAGGATCCACTACTTCCATCAAGCATTGATTGGTGTCAACCATGAAACAGATTATTTGAGCATATTTTTCTACAATATCTTTCAATATTCTCTCCCTCTCATGCATTTCCTCATGAAATTTCTTGAAATATCCCCATATATTCTTGTTTTAAGCTTTAGAGTCACCAGAGCTATAGAGATACTCCCAGATCTGCATTCCCATAGGCTTATCAAATGCCCACTATACCAGACCAACTCCTAGAATCTCATTCTTGAAATAGAAGAATATGCATAGAAGTAGAGTATCATTTTTGAAGGGGTTTTTCTTGTTTTCTCTGATCTTCCTCAGATTATTGATGAGCTCACTTCAGAGAAACTCACAAAAATCATATCTCTTATTCTCTCTTAACATCTCATATGTAGCGTATACTATAGTATAGAAGACAGTTTATTCAATTGGCGCAATAAATCTTATAGCCTATCACCATGGATGCAAACCGAATGTTATCCTCCAATATGTCATCAATAGTCATTGCTCATTTATCAAACTTTGACCTAGTTGCATTGGTTACAATGCCATTCTTCATTGTTTTCATAGATGGTAGTGGACCGGATGCACACAACCCTATTACTGCCTGAATCACACTTTTAGTGATCTTATACGGTTTGTCGAACCACATGAATTCATCGTGAAAATGACTAGGAATTTATTGAATCTACTCTTGTTCATACACCATCAAAAACTTCAAAAATTGAAAAAAACCCTTGCTTTCCAATTCTTGAAATTCAGGTTTCAACATGGAACTTTGATCGGATAACCGGTTATTGAAAATATTAATCAAGTGTGAGCTTCCCAATTCTTCAATCAGACCATGTGTATAAACCCTTATATCTTTGATATGCAGGACTCCATAGTGCATGGATGAAGAAGCATTCTTAGGTTCATCCTCCATTGAAATGAATGGATGATTCTTAAAGTTAGGATGAGCATGCTCAATGATATTGACAACTAGAGCGGCTGCGATACCAGATGAAACCATTTTGTAGATTAAAGATTAACTGAAAAGGGGTTTTCATTGATAAATACCTTTGATGCTGCATTAGATTTACTCACCAAATCTCTTCAAAAATCAATAGCACCAAATTTTTCTTGATCACCTTCTTCACAAAGCTCTCTATACTTCTTCTCTTCAATCACAAGGTGAGAAATGAAGAGGAAAGGTTACCTTTTATTCACCGCAAACCTAACTTTTCACTGCAATAAATGTACTCTACCCTAATTTTTCCGGATGCTCTATATCTCTCAAAAATTCTTCACCAAATCTTCAAATATGTTCAAATATTTCAAAAATCTACTGCAAACATCTACAATCATAAACACTTTTGCAACATGCCAAAAACATGCTCATATCTTCAAACAAGGGGGTTTTAAATATTTGCATTATAACTCCCCCAAGGCCCGATGCCTAGGTTCATTTACTCGATGTGGTTCCACCACCATAATCAGGTGCAGACCCACTTCCTACCTCTGAATCAATCTTCTTAACCCATGTCTTCTTCATTTTATCTCTGATCTCCTCAAATTTTTCTTTTACCTTCTCATATGGCTTCTCATTCTTGTTCTTGTCTTCCAGACCTCTCCTATTCAAATTTCTGATTCTATAATATTTACAAATGTGACTAGATTTGTTGCAAGCACAACAAACAATATTTCCTTGCATAGGTCTAAAATTCATCTAGTTTCTTTTGCATTGATTGGCAACGTGTCCAAACATACCACATGCATAACATCTGACATTTATCTTATCTTGAAATTTATTCATCATACTTATGCATATATTTGCCTTATGAATATACTTATTGCATTTGAAACATTGGCTAGTAAAAGATGAAGCATTATTGATCATCCTATTTCTGCATTGACTAGCCATATGATTGAATTTATTGCAAACAAAACAATTGCCATTGAATTTATGAGCAATAGGTTGTCTTATTGGAGGCTTTCTTGAGTTTTTCTTCTATCGTTGAGTCTTAGAATTTCTTTGACCAACCCCGGATCTTTCTCCTTTCTCATATCCAAGACCTTTAGTGCCATTAGGATTCTTTTGACTTGCAAGAATTTCATCAAGCTTAGCTGAATTGATCTAAAATTTCTCCTTGTATTCATTTGCAACTTCAAGATCATATCTAATAAGAATTTGACCTTCCTTTCAAGATCTTCCTCATGTTGTCTAGAATCTTGTAGGTCAAGCTTCAGTTGTCCATTCTCACTTTCAATTCTACAACATTCTTCAGATTCATCTTTGAGGGATTGAGCAATCTTTTTTTCATTCTTCTTCCTTTCTTCAATCTCTTTTGTCAGTCTTGTCACAATAGCTTCCATTTCATTCCTCTAGACTGTATTCACTCTAGCTAGTTTGTCACATTCTTCTATCTTTTCCCTTAGGGATTATTCATCAATGCTTTGACTTTTCTTCTACTTAAGATGATCAACAAGTTCCTTTCTCTTTTCTCTTGATTTATTCAACTAATCATTTAATGTTTCAATGTATTCTTCAACATCTTTGAGATTTTATTTCAGTTGCTAGTTCTCATCTTTTGCATGATCAAGATCTTAAGAGAAACAACCAGTTACTTTCTAAGACTACCATAATCCATTGATTCACTTTCCCAGATCAACCTCAAGTTGTTAGACTTCTTTTGAGGAACTAGGCTCTAATACCAATTATTGGAATCAATGATCAATAAGAGGGGGGTGAATCAGTGTTCTATAATTTTTAACTTTGACAATTTGTCCTTTAAACCACTTAATGCATATGAGAGAAATTAAAGTGCAGAAACAAAAACCAAAGATCAGTAACACTATAACACCAAGATTTTTATGTGGAAACCTAGTTAAGGAAAAATATAAGGTGGGATTCTAACCCACAATATTAATATACTCTACTAAAAGTATATAAATATTATTTAAGGGGAATGCACATGCATTCAGGCACACTACCTAGAGCTCATTGCTCAATGTTTACAAAAAAGGGATAAAAAATGGAAGGCTTACTACCTTACAAAGTGTTTGTAAGAGATAAAAATGTATTTTGAACTATGAAATAGAATCCACAAATGCTTGAGCATAGTTCTAGTTAAGAACAAAATATATTTTTACCTTGCTCTACAATACTGCTCTGTTATGATATTCTACAACATACCAAAGCACCAATCTTCACCTTGCGCATGTGAAACTGCACACACTCGCTCATACACACATGTCACACAATCATCTATCACAAAAAGAATCAAATAAACCTATCTTATATATTTGCATCACTAATTTAGGTCACCACCACATTGACATGTCACCAAAGATGAAACTTGTACACAAGTTGGCTCAATCTGATCAGAAACAACTAATTAGACTAAAACAAAATGTCCACATGCTTCCCATAGGTCAGATTGCCAACCTTAAACACATAATCAATCACCAAAATTGATCCAAAGATCCAGAAAATGAATTATCGCACGTTACCATTGTTCTAGCCAAAACTTAATTATCATATCTTTGAACTTACACAAAACTTATCACTAGAGGCCACAAAAATGGAATAAGGTAAATTGCATATCTAGAACACATCTCCTAGATCTATGAAGAAAAATACTCAACCAAAGTAATCCACCAACCAAAACACTATACAGTCTATCAGATACACTATTCTTACTGGACCTCACCAATACTTGACTAATCTTCAATCAATCTTCTCGAATGATGAAAACATGAGTTGTGGATGCTAATTCTAATATGAGTTACCGTCAATGACAACATCTCAACATACATGTAGTTTCTCTTGCCAACAGGTACAAGCAAATAGATTTGAGTATTTAAAATCTAAGAAAGGGTTTTGGAGAGGGGCATCACACAACCCCATAGGTTCAAATGACCTGTTTATATGTGCCATTGATTCTAAGAAACATATCGTCAATTTTTTGTAATTTTCACACTTAGGGCACTTAAGAGAATGCGTGGCTAGGGTATGACTCAAAATTATCATATGACTTGGTGAGAAAAATAGGGTTATTTCTAGTGTAAACTTAGCCTCTTGGATGCACCCACACTAACAATTTGTGCCCGTGATGAGAAAAATGAGAGTTAGGGTATATTGCAACTTTTCATTCAATGCATGTGATGCTTTTATTGCAGAAGAAAAAGTGTCACCATGATAAAATGGATTTGAGTGTTTGAAATACATATGAGAGAGGGTTTTTGAGAAGGATGTAACATGACTCTGTAGGTTTAGATGACTCATTCATATGTGTCATAGGTTATGAGAAACGCATCATCAAAGTTTGACAATTTTCACACTTAGGTTACTTAAGAGAATGTGTGTCTATGGTATGACTTAGAATGATTGAGTCACTTGGTGAGTGAAATAGGGGCATTCCTAGTGTAGAACCAACCTCCTAGATGCGCTTGAAATAACGGTTTGTGTCCATGATGAGCATAATGAAAGTTAGGGTATATTGTAACTTTTCATTGAATACATTTGATGTTTTTTTAGGAAACAAAAAAGTCTTGCCACAAGCAAATAGATTTGTTTATTAAAAATATGAGAGAGGTTTTTGGAGAGGAGCATTATACAACTGCATAGGTTTAGATGGCTTATTCATGTGTTATAGATTCCGAGAAACACATCATCATTGAAGTTAAATAATTTTTATACTTAGGTCACTTAAGAAAATGTGTGGCTAGGGTATGGCTTGAAATGATCAAGTGACTTCGGGAGTGAAATAGGAGTGTTCCTAGTGTAAACTTGGCATCCTAGATGTTCTCACACTCTTGGTCTGTATCCACAATGAACATATATGAAGTTACGGTGTATTGTGACTTTTCATTGAATGCTTTTGATGCTTTTTGGAGGAACAAAATAAGTCTTGCCGCAAACAAATGGATTCGATGATTTGAAATCTAAGAGAGGTTTTTGGAGAGGGGTATCACATGACCCCATAGATTCAGATGAATCATTTGTATGTGTCATATATTCTGAGAAACGCATCATCAAATCATGACAATTTTTACACTAAGGTCACTTAAGAGAATGTGTGGCTAGGGTGTTGCTTAGAACAATCAAATGAATTGGTTGGAGAAATAGTAGCATGCCTAGCATAAAATAACCCTCTCGGATGTTCCTCACATTGACTATTTTTGTCCACGACAGACATAATGAAAGTTAGGGTATATTGCAACTTTTCATTGAATGTATTTGATGCTTTTTAGAGCAACAAAAAAAGTCTTGCCACAGGAAAATGAAATATATTATTTGAAAATTGATAGAGGTTATTGGAGAGGGGTATTTCATGTCCTTATATGTTCAGAAAACCCATTCGTATGTGCCATATTTTCCAAAAAATGATCTATCAAATTTTGACATTTTTTGCCAATTAAGACACTTAAGAGACCGTGTTGACACAACTTGGACCGTAATATTCTAATAACTTGGAAATTTAAATGGGGGAATGTCTACCATAAAAATGGCCAATTAGATACATTGGTGTTGATATTTCTGTCTAAGACTAACAAATTGAAGTTAAGTTATATTATGATTTTTAGGCCTATTTATCAGGTGTATGAAGGAAGTTATGACAAAAGAGTGAAAAATCATGCAACGTTATTATAATAATGCATTTTTTATATTTAATTACAAGAATCACACCTCAATTGTAACACCTAGTAACTCAATAATTAGAAAAAAAATTATATTGCACATATGTATCTAGTAAAGGCATTTAATATTACAATGCAGTATTTCATTTGTACAAATATACAATTCATATGTACATATATCCAAATAATCTTGATATTAAATTTTTTTTTGCATTTACATTCAATTCAATGGACCATATGGATCAGCTCTACTCTTTATCATGTCAAGTATTGCCTCATGGTTAGACTCATGAACCTTTCATAGGTTCCTATTCAATGGTCTACCCTCATATTTGATCAAATGAACATTTTATGTCACCATAAGGTTGGAATAATGATGAATCTTTCTATGTGTCTCAAAGTCCTCAAACAACCACACATTAGACTTCTTCAATTTGTACCTCCTAAGACATGTACCAGTAACAAGCACTGATCATGTAGGGTATTCAATCTTTTCTCCATCTACCACAGGGCCATCCAATTTCTGTTTTGCCTCCACACAAGAACACATATAATAATATGTTCCTTCTTCATTGTCATTAACTGCAATAACAACATAAACATTCCCTACAATGATATGTGCAGTCATATACATGAATTTAGACAATAAATAAGATATTAAATTAAATTTGATTAAATATGTATGCAAATTATTTACCTGGTTGCAATAGATCTAGCATAGTCAAATTCAATTGATGCTTCCATTTGTGTGAGTTGCAATATTGTCAAGAGTCAATATGTCTCAAGTGCGCTCAGAGTTCTCATACACTCTTTATCTGTCGAAATTTGGCATAACTGATGCAAAATGAGATAATACAGGTGATGCAGTTGAAGATGGATGATTGCACTGGTAGAGGATAGTAGAATATTTATGATGAAGAGATTGAGATTTTATGAATAGATGACTTGATCAGTTATTTGTGTTGTCATTGATGGCAACTAATGTCAAATAATGATTACTGATGTTTGTGATGTTTTGTTTTGTCATTTAAGTGATTTGGTTTACCAAAAGACAGGGTTTACGGACAAAGAACATAAGTCTATGAAATAGGACTTTAACCGATAAAGCAGAGACGTTTTGGTTGAAATTGGGCGATCGATGATGATTGGTGATTTAAGGTTTAGAATGTGAGCTTGTATCATGGAAAGGAGTATTTGACCAAAACCAGAACTTGTGATGACTACCAAAAGGCTTGTTTCTAATTTCTGATGAAGTTTGCTAGGGTTTTAGTAGGGTTTAAGGACCAGTGAAGAAATCATCAAAACGGTAATGATTTTTATTATGACGGTGATCGACAATGAGTCTGCATGAAGGTGGTAACATCACACAACCCGTGTGAAATGTTTTGATTACTATTTTGGTATGATTTAAGGAAGAATTTTTTAGGAAACAACAAAATACTTAGTGAAGTGTTTGGAGGTTTTGACTTTGGTACACATCAGATTTTTGTGATGGGTTTCAATCAACCAACAGTTGATATTGCATTTCAATTTGATGGAATGATATGTATATTGATATGAGATGATCTTTTATGATTTTTATTATAATTTCATGATGTAATTAGGGTTTAGTGGCTGACCTAGTTGAGAGTACTATTTAGGATGACACAATTGATGTTTATTGTGTTGGTGGTCTTAAGAGAATGTTTTGAGCTATCTAGAAGAAGTGTGAGATCTGCTTGAGAGTTGTAGAGTTTTGACCATAACTAGATTTGATCTAGCAAGCTGAGAAGTGCAAGTAACAGATCACTTTTTCACTGTTGTTCCCTAATAGTTATGACAAGTTAATTCCCTTAACCTGGTACGTCCTAATAGGCCTTAAACATTAAGTCCCCTAATAAAGAAGATCTCAAAAAGAGTGGTGTTTCCTCTCACGAGGTTGATCCTAATAGATCATCAAGCTCCTAACCGGGCTGCTAGGAAAATCCCTTAGCCTGGTGACTCCTAATATGGTCTTCTCCTAACAGAGAATATTGTAAGATCCTAATAGGACGTACTTAAAAAAAGTACAAATATTTGTGGGTACCAACTCCCACTGTGATTTTTCCCTATTTGGGTTTCCACATCAAACAATTATGGTGTTCATGTGTGAAATGATTTTCATGTGATGTTCTTGTTTATGTTACATTTCATGCACTATTTTTGAGTACACCAGTTATGATGTTTTATCAAAGGTTTATCAAAGGTTACTAGTACTGATAAGAGTTTCTAGAGAAAGTGTTTGATCTGATAGATGATGATAATGAGTTGGTAAAGGATGAAATTATATGATTGATTTAGTGGTGAAAGAATTCATAGATGTGGTAAATGATTTGATTAATGTATTAGCAAATCTGATAAAGAGGTTGTTAGATCTGATAAAAGAAGTTGAGATATTTGATAAATGATTTCAGATCTGATATAAATTTGATTTTGGCTTCATCTTGTATATTGGTGTTAATATTGATTCACCCCCTTTCTTGAAGCATTAACTGGATCATCATAGGATCAACAATTGGTATCAACGCTTTGGTCCTCTATGTGCAGAAAGCCTAACCACTTGAGGGAAAGATTCTAAGGAAGTAAAGATGATGAAGAAAGAGGGTCCTAAGCTCAACAAGGATAACTACAAGATCTGGAAAGACATAATGAATATCTACATCAAAGGTCTTGGTGCACAATATTGGCAGCAAGTTGAAACAAAATATGTTACTCCTACTACTACTCCCTTGACACCAGATGAACTCAAAGAGAGGTAAGATAACATGCAAGCCTTAGAAGCTATTGTTAGTAATTTATCTGATTCAGAATATATTGATGTTTAAGGATTGGAAACTACAGGTGAGGTTTGGGAAAAGTTAGATTTAATCTATGGAGGAGATGAGCATGTTCAAAGAGCCAAAGAGGAAAGCTTTGGAGGAAAGTTCGATGACATGAGAATGCTTGAAGAAAATATTGCACAGTATGGTCAGAGAATCAAAGAAGTTGTTGGTGGCATAAAGAGTGCTAGAGGTAAAATGGATGATGACGCAATAGTAAGTAAAATTCTTAGAACTTCAACCTCAGTATGCTATAAGAGTATTTGCAATCCAAGAACTTAGATCTATTTCAAAGGATAGAAATTAAATCATTTAAAAGCACATGATGAATAAAAGAACACCATATGTCATGTATATATAGTCCATGAACCTTTTTTAGAGCTTCTAAAAAGAGTGTATCTCACTTGATGCTATCAATGTACAACAATCCTAATATTTTGCAATGTTGGTATCATCTATCAACCAAAAAAATTTATGGACAATAGACTCGTCTTGATTACTTGGACTCATTGTATCATTACATCACTCGACAATAGATTTGGTATCTTTCAAATTTTCTTTATCTTTTAACATTAACTCTTCTCGTGTCAAGGATTTTTTGATACATGCTCCTATACCATCATGGTCCCCCTTTCCATTCCCAACCTCATAGAAATTCTGCATATGTTGTTCACCAGTGATTTTATACATTTTTATCAACCAATAAAACATCTGAGAGTTCTTGAATTGTGATGCAAAATTGTCTGACCATATGATATGTTGATGAAATGAAATACCTCTACTAGCTAAATTATGGTAGAACATCTGAAAGCAACCTTATAAAAACTCTGTAGAATGTGTGAAATCATCATTGATATAGAAATGATACTCCCTCAATATCTTTCTATTGTCATATATACTATCATAGCATGAATGAATGAAAAATGTACAAATATAGCAACCTATGTGGAGTTGTAATATTGGGATTACACCTTAATGAGATCATGTGTCTTTGGTGTGTGGTTCTTTACAAATTCAACAATTGAAATGATGGTATTAATTAGAAACGTGTCCTCCCATAGCTTGAATTGAAAGTCCAACCATTGAGCTCTATGGATATGCCTTGCATACTCATACACTATATTCTCACAAAAAATGCCCATAAACTGATTCATTGGAATCTTTTCACTGACAAATTCACACATTTTTGCTTCTTTTCCATCTTTTAGATTGTAGGCCACTATCTTATATTTTTCAAATTCCAGTATTTCATTCCCAATAACATGTGTACTCTCCAAATGTTCACACATTGGAAAATTTTGCAAGACACCATAATGAACACATTTGCAATCCAAGGATACATTATTGTAAAATTGTTGACCATAAACTCTTTCATAGAAAATGGTAGAGATGGAAACCCTTGAATTTCTAGGTGGAGTCTTTATGTTACATTCCTGTAAAATATTGTTAGTATTCAAATCTACACGTATATGTCAATAAAAATCATAATGATTAGAAAATTCAATATATACTCTACAACAAAAACTTGTGTGTGTGTGATTTATTTTGACATAAAAATGGATTTACCATTTCAAAAAATCATTGACTAATTTTAATTTGAGAATACATCTCTAGAAAGTTGGCAAAATATTGCATTTGA
The DNA here is from genome assembly GCF_030272615.1 of Cryptomeria japonica. Classification (NCBI taxonomy): domain Eukaryota; kingdom Viridiplantae; phylum Streptophyta; class Pinopsida; order Cupressales; family Cupressaceae; genus Cryptomeria; species Cryptomeria japonica. Next base: position 589,322,297 of record NC_081413.1, on the reverse strand, counting down.
GTAATATCCAAAAAATGCTATAGATGTAGATCACATATTTGACTACCAATTCTCCTCCTTACAACATATCTTTGATTAGTAGAGACCCTTGTGTTAGTCTTCCAAAATTCTTCAATTAAGGATTGTAAGGCTTCACAATTGCTTTATCTTTTCATGGTAGTCTACAAGAGAATGCCCATAATTCTTTGTCATTTGCATCCTCAACTCTATCATGCCATCCCATGACTCTCATCAAATATTTTATATTTAGACAAATTAGATGAGATTTCTTGGTTTGAGTTTTTATTATTATCAAGATGTGAGGATGCGTCGTGTGACATTGCTATCTTTCATACGCGATGTAGAATCCACACTCTCATATGCACTCATTAGATTCTTCAGATATGATTTCTCACTTGAATCATCCAATTCTCTTAGCCAAAGAATCTTCATGATGGGCCTAAATATCATATTTCATCATTTCAACAAATAGTTGACATTTTTTGGTCTTATTTAACTTCTTAAAATACAATCTCCAAATTTGGTTACCATATCTTTTACAAGTATGCTTTGGAATCTTATAAACCATTGGTTGCAAAATATTAGCATCAATATCAATCAAATACTTAGGCTTTCTATGCAAAATTCTACGAGTTCTCAAAGTATGATTTGCCTCAATATTAGGAATGTTAACAACATTAGGGATGGATGGCATACCTTCAACCGAAGATAAAAATGATGGTGTACCTTGAAATTGGGATGTAATTGCAATGTGACCTGTTGTGGAAGGTTTTCCTTCAACTTGAGATGTGAGAGATGGTGTGCCTTCAAATTGAGATGTGAGAGATAGTGCTCCTTCATCTTGAGATGTGAAAGATGGTGTTCCTTCAACTTGAGATGTGCTAAATGATGTGGTCTCAACTTCAAGCATAAATTGTCTCTTTGTATGGAGGTTTTGTATCCATTTTCTTTGTTTTGCCAATTTCATATCTCTCCTATATTGGGGTGAGGTTTCATGTTCCTCTTGAGTTGGCATGTCTTTTTATATGGTGTTCAATTTCCTTGAATCATGAAGTTGCCTCATATTGTCTCTTGTCTTTGCATTCTTAGCTTAACGCTCTTCCCATGTTATATCTTTTGTCATCTTTTCCTCAACATGATGTTGATATTTAAATGTACATGCTCAAACAAGACAATTAAATTAGTTCACACACAAAGAGAGAGAGAGAGAGTAGGAAGGGTAGTCCCAATGAATCTATGATTGTCCTACATTCATTATGACTTCCATAATGAAGTTATGACAATCCCAATTAGGCTATCACTGTCCTACATTCATTAGGACTTCCATAATAAAGTTATGACAATCCTAATGAAGTTAGGATAGTCCTAATAAAGTTAGGGCAGATGTGATGAATGTAGGACACTCATAATGAATTTAAGACTCTCATAACTTGATTGGGAAAGTCCTAATAGTAAATATACTAAACTCTAAGAATGAAAAAGCAAGATAATATTGGATCAAAAAATGATGTCGAATACAATATTAATTCCAATTTTGAGTACGTATTTCCATACATTTATCATATAAAAAATTTAAGCAAGGATGATTATAGAAACTAGAATTTGGTGAATATTTACTTGGTATCTCAAAATGCATGCCCGTTGAAATGTGTACATGAAAGTTGATGGTTGGTACATGTATTTCTTTATACTAAGATATTCTTTTGTTTTGAATTTCACATTATATTACAGACCAAGTTTTGGTTTTTGGTTTTTGGTTTTGATTGTGGAAGTCAAAACTTGGATTTATCATCATGTTGATGGAAACAAGCTTATATACAAGTGGCAAAACAATAGGAACATATGGAATTAAGTTATGATTGCTAATATGACATAACTAGAAAGATGTGATGAAGTTGATATTAGTGACATATGGACTCATTAGATTGTTCTCTTATTGATGTAGTTATTGAATACTGTGATATAAGATCAAAAAATTTCATAATGAATATTTTAATTCTAAAAATATGAGAAAATTACCTCATATAATAAAAATCACTCCAAAAAATTCAAATTTTTGTCTTCTACATTGTCCAACCAGCAAAATATGCTTCTATAATAAGTCAACAACAAGAAAAGGCATTTCTTTATTGTGATCAGAGCAAATAGTAAACAAAACCAAGAAATGTGTGGGCTTGAATCATGGGTCCAATGTCCCTTTGCACCGTTTTTCATGTGCATTTAATTTAGTGCATGCTAAATGCTCTCTATTAACATTTTTAACATTCAACGAATTGTGAAAGAAGAGAGAGAGAGAGAGAGAGAGAGAGAGAGAGAGAGAGAGAGAGAGAGAGGAAGTAAGGGGGAGGAAGAAAGAGAGGGGAAGAATGGGAGGGAGGGAGAATAAGGATTTGATAGAGAGGGATAAGAAGGTGTGTGTGTGTGTGTGTGAATGTGAGAGAGAGAGAGAGAGAGAGAGCGAGAGAGAGAGAGAGAGAGAGAGAGAGAGAGAGAGAGAGAGAGAGAGAGAGAATTAGTTAAATTTACTTTCTCATATAATGTTTAAGATGTATAAAATCTAAGGTTTTTATTTTATGGAGGTTCGTCCACAAATTTTATTTTTCTACTCGATACAGGAGCATGAGAACCTCATCCCTTTTTGATGTTGGAGCCTTGCACTCAGTAAGACTTGATCCATGTTGGGCTCATTAAGAAACTTTTACTTTTTTGGCACTCCCCAACTACTATTCTTGAACATCATTGTCAAACATCAATAGCAATTTACTCCTCATCTAGACTAGAGTACGATAAATTTTATTGATTTTATATTATTGAAATAAATAATATTTATCTTATTTTAAACATATTTACCCAATTCTCAACCATCCACTTACCTTTAATACAATATCAACGTGACTTTCAACTTTACATTCCAAAACTGACATTTCTTAAACCTAGCAACCTTAATCCCAAAAATTCTGGATGCCAAAAAAATTCAAATTCCATCACATCAAATTGATGATGATCGTAATCCCAAAACAGTAAGTGCTTGCTACGACATCTTGAATTTCTTCATTTAATGATAGGGGGGCCAGGAATCTTCTAAAACAGTTTGGAAACAAATATCTTGATAAATAACCTATCTCTTCTCTAAACCAAACATTCAAACGATGCGACGTGCCTCATGACTTTCTACGACTGTGAAATGCAATGTTCATACGAAAGAATAGAAGATGATCTTTTGTTTCCTCACTGCATTTAATGAGTGCTACCAAGAAAATCCACTTCCTTTAGTCTAAACCACTGACAGACCACGTTTCTTTGACCTTAAAATCACTTCATACAAATGTGCTTTATATTCCACTTTGGGTTGAACTCTGTTCCCTTCTTGGTCGTTGGTATTCTTATCCTTGTAGATATAATTTTCTCTCATTTGTATTTCCATTATATTAATATATTCATATAGGCTTAGTGCATTTTACCTTTTAAAAGGTTATAGATAAATTGTAGGGTTTACAAAAGTGGCATTTGTGACATCTCTTCTCTTAATATATTCCTTGTCTTGATGCATTATTAATAGGTCAAGCAAAATTTAATAATATCTCTCTCATGTAGTAATTTTACAAGTCTTAGAATATAGAGGGATATAACTATTGCACTTAGTCATATCTTCTTAGGTTCTGTTTATCATATCATACTAATCTTACAAAACTATACTTTAGTCTACCTCTCTATTGTGCAATTGACATCGATGCTTCTTCAATATTCTACAAGACACTATTATTAACATTTTTAGTTCTTAACGAAGAAAAAACACTTTGTTGAAGCAAATGCAACCTGCAGTAGT